>NC_056727.1:719033520-719173520 GCF_019279795.1 Protopterus annectens | reverse complement strand
TCTTAAAACTGAACATTTTTTGTCATGTAGATATTTACCCAAAAAGTCTTTTCAATCATTGTGACAGCACTCTCCTTTCTATATGTGATTTGTGAAAAATACATCCTAACACCTGTACAAGCTATGCTACTCTAACTGAACCTGAAATTATAAGAAAAAAAAAATCTGAAGACTTTTCAACTTCTGATTCAGTAATATCTATTCTATGAATGGTTACAAATGAATGATCTTCATCACTATTAGCTTTATTAATCCCACTGTTTTCATTGCTTATTACTTTTGCATGCATACAATTACTCATCCAGCTGGTTTTGCACATATGTAGCTTCAGCCATGTTGTCAACGTCTATTTCTCCTCTTTTTTTCTTACAGAAATATTCAACTCTTTCCACATTCAGTTTTGGATTTTCTTCCTTTGCACCTGCCCCTTTGTCTCTTTTTCTACCTTCTCTTTTGGAAAAATGGTGCCTTTTGCTGTAGACTGAAGATTTTCTGTCATCATTCCCTGTAACCTGTGTGTTACATAACAAAAGCAGTGTCCTTTTTTGCATGTATTTTTTTTACTTTACAGACATTATTCAGTTTCTTTTTCTTATTTGTTGTGAACATTTTCCTTTATTTCCTTCTATACGTTCTGAATCCTCATACAGCTGAATACTTGTACCCAGAATTCCAAAGTTGTCACTGGCATTATCTTGTTTCATAGGAGATGAGTGATCTATACAGATAATAGACACATCCTTTCCTAAATGTGTTCTACTTGCTCCTTGCCCAACATTTATCTCATCAGTCCAGTCAGTAATACATGTAACAGTTCTCCAAGCCATGCCAACTGCACAAGTGCAATTGTTAACAGTAATTCTAGATTTTCTACTAATAATGGTAGATAAGTCATCCAACTTTTGACATGAGGAACACAGATCAGTATTATCAGATGTTACCTTTAAATATACTTGGAGAATGGGCAACCTGTACATAAGCACTCTGATTGAAGAACGAACATTGTGCAGCAGGGTTTTAAGCTACAAGTAATGCCCACTAAAAAACAAGTCTGCCACTTCACAGGATTATATTAAGCTGCCATGGAGCTTGGACCGAAAGAAA
This sequence comes from Protopterus annectens, assembly GCF_019279795.1. Lineage (NCBI taxonomy): Eukaryota > Metazoa > Chordata > Ceratodontiformes > Protopteridae > Protopterus > Protopterus annectens. The sequence continues at coordinate 719,172,416 of NC_056727.1, read as the reverse complement.
GCTATCATCATTTTACACTCACCAAGTAGCATTTTTGCTGTTTTGCAGGTATGTGTGTGTGTATCTGTGTCTAAATGTGAAGTGTGACAGCAATCCAGCAGTGGCAGCAGCAACAGTTATGAGGACTTGACCTCTTAGCTCAACGTATCTGGATAAAGCCTAAAAAGAATGAACAAAGGCTCAAAACAGGAACAGTTTTTAAATATTGCTCTTACAAACTGCAGAGTTGCTTAAATAGGATTTGTGTTAGCATGGATTTTCTGAAACATAAGTGTGCTTCTGTGTCCATGCGAGCAAGAGTGATATCAACCACTGACAACAACAGTTAATAGGTTTACATACCTCTCTATCTATTAACTCAGGATATCTAGATAAAGCCTAAAATAAAGGTGGAACAAAGGCTCAAAAATAGGAACAGATGATTTTAAATATTGCTCTTATAAAGTCAGAAAGTTGACTGAATAGCAGAATGTGTTAGCATTCATTTTCTGAAGAAAATAAAGCCTGAAACTCAAATATATGTAATTTAGTAACGTTGATCCTCGATTACCAGAAAACCACACATTTTTAGGAGTAAGACAAAAAGAAAAATGAAGTAAATATCCAGATATTTTTTGAAAATTTTATATTTTGGATGTAAAATACTTCCTCCCAACCATTTACATATAATGCAGCAAGTTTGAAATATTAAGCACAGGAACAATTTTACATCAGAAATTTATAACAGACTGCGGTGGTGGTGCTGCGGTAGCATTGTCGCCTCACAGTAAGATGTTGTCCTGTTCGATTCTCAGCTAGAGCGTCTTCTGTGCGGAGACATGCGTGAATGGGCGTACCTTCATTGAAGGTTGTGCGTCAGAGCCAGCAACTCGGCACGTAAAAATCTACTGCCAATCAATAACGGACCGGAGTTCCCCTGTGACGACCCCTAACCAGGAAAAGCCAAAAGACACAACAACATAGTAATAAAGTAAAACAATTTTACAGAGTGTATTCTTTAAGTGCAATAATGTCCTCCAGAGTGTGTGTTACTGTAATTAACATGCCTTCCAGGGGTGTACACAGTTCCTCCACCTGCACAGTCGGGCTTCATAAAACCCCTGGGCAGACATTATTTGCATACACACCCTGTTTGGCATTATTGCTTGCATAGCATTTATTACACTCTAATGACTTGCTAAAGCAAAAATATCTTGTAATGGCATGCTCATTTAAGGAATCCACATTCAGCTGCAAATGAATAAAAATTCTAGAAGAATAAGCAAATCAGTTACCACAGAAGTCAGAGAGAACTTACTTAAATCAACTAAGAGAAAAGCCATACAAACAATATACAACTAAATATTAAAGCACAGGAAAGTTGTTTCTCTGACCATACAAGTTGTACAAGTCGCACAAAAGCTTGAATTCTTTTACATCGCAAGCAAAAAGCACACAGTAACTTCTTGTTCACTACTGCTTGCATTTGCACCTCTTTTTAACAATAAAGATCAAATCACAAACCAACACAGGATTGTTTAGATAAGCTCTGGACTGCCCTCTCTGCAGTCTGTGTGAATTTATAGCTACCTAGGCCATTGGGATGGCATCAGTTTGCCTGTCTAAAATACGTCTAACAAGTAACAAGAGAACATTAAAAGATAAAACAAAATATAAGCTATCATTTCCTTCCTACAGTGAAAAACGGTACATAAAAAATTAAAAACAAACTGAGAAAAACTTCTCTTACCAAGCTCCTGCAAAGTTAATCACAAATCAATACAAGATTGTTTGTATAAGCTCTAGTGGACTTGTGAAAGAATAAGAACAAGTAAAGCTAAAAGTCAGAAAGAGGCTGTCAAGTCTTACATAAAGATCTTTTGACAAGTCAAACTGACATTTTAAAGGGGTCACTTGGAGCCACTTAATGTGTGCAGAAATCAGAAATGCTATGGACAGGTTCCTACAGTTCAAAGCCGATTCTGCTACAAATATAATACCGTTGAGGGAGCTGCAGTCCACACCACCAATCTATGGTATTTGGCAGCTCAGTGAGGAAACAGTCAAGTGGAGAGATGTATTACTAAGCTGTGTATGCAGGAGCTACACAGGCAAGAAATCCTCGAGATGTTTGCAGGAATTCAAAAACTTCAACTGTCTTTATGGAGAGGTTCCACAAACTTTTTTTTACTCTAACCTCGCAGTTAACGTGTACCTAATGACATCAGGCTCCCTAAATCAAGACCTGAACAAGCAAACTCTCTCACTGCCCCCACTTGGTAAGTTGGAAATAAATGAAGACAAATAACCAATACTTGTGAAGAGGCAACCCTAGCCATTACTACTAAACATGGGAAGAATCCCACACAGGTGTATTCTTACAGACCTATCTCAATTATGAACAAAGACTACAGATTTTTCACACTCTCAGTTGACAATAGGCTAAACACCATTCTCCTTAACTTGGTTCTTCTACTTCTAATAGGGTTTGTGAAGAGCCGAAGTACATTTGATAACTTAATCAAAACTTTTCTTGTTACAGATTATGCTTCTCCTGCAAGTTAAACCACCAGGAAGGCATTTGATAAAGTATATTGGGGCTGGGTCTACATTGACTCATCGAAATTACATTTCAATGAAACGTAAACAGGCATACTCCTTCGCAAAAGTGCATTTTTTTGAAAACGCACTTTCGCGAAAGATGAAAAAAAACAAAAATAAAAGCACAAAATAAAACCACAACACTAACCACGTTTATGGAGGTGGGCAGGCCCCCCTGTACCCCCATGTGGAGGGCTGCACCCCCCACAACTTTTATATTCTCACTAAGACATCACACTACAGTGGGGAAAAGGGAATATTCCCATATCCCTGTTGTCCCACAATCTAAGCAACAGCTCCATTGCGTTCGCTTAGCTGCCTTTTCGCAAAAGTACATTTTCGAAAAAAAAACACTTTTACGAAAAGAAGTTCGCCTGATTACATTCCACTGAAATGCAATTTCGATGGGTTGAGGTAGACCCACTGGGGCTTCCTGTTCAGTCATGGAGAAAATGGTCTTCCCCACAGAAATTTCCCTAATAATGGAAATATATAAAGAAACCACTACAAAGACTTAATACAGCTGGCTTTTCCCTTCCATTAAATTATGGAGAGACACAAGGCGAGGCTGTCCCTTTTCTCCCCATCTCTCTTCATCCTTTACTTAGAAGCATTATCTGCTATATTAAGATCTGTTCTTTATCCAGGTAATCTAATATGGGATTCACCATTTAACTCACTACAAGCGATGATCTACTTCTCCATCTTCCAGAATTAGACATAAGAATATGGACTCAGGATGCAGAGCCACCAGACACATGGAAGCAGCCCATTCCTACCAAGCCTTGTTGGTCAGAAAAGCAAGTGTCTGAGAAAACCAAATGCAGTAAATGTAACGCATACACAGTGGCCAAAAGCAAACAGATAGAAAACCACAGAATTCCTTTGAGTATAAAAACACGAACAGTTACATTATTCTTCACTAGGCAGAGATGTACGATGCAGAGATGAGCAAAAAGGGATGAGGGAACTCACAAACTGCATATTCATTTGTGCAGGGTAGAGTCTTTACCAATTACGTCTACACAGCTATCTCCAATGTTATTTACTACAGCGCAACAATACACAAAGGTAGCTCCAAAGAAACATAGCACAGATCAAGCACTAACAAAACTGTTACTGGTAATGTGCAGCCACAAAACCATTATCTGTGGTGTCGGCATGTCAGCCGTACTGCAAGTCATATCAGCATTCTCCCACAATGGCTGCAATATAGTGTGCGCCTGGCTCCCATAAAATGTATTCCGCCTTCCAACCTGGGGAATAAAATAACTGCATTGTTGAGCAGTTTACCTCTCCAACTAGCTAACATACCACTTTGCATTGTAGATGATGGTCACTCATTTAAGATTCCAAGAGAATACACTGACAGCAAAACTTAATATGTAGTACAACATACAGACATCTACACTACACTTTCCAGGAGTCTAAAAATATTCATATATAAAACTTACATATATAACAAGAAATCTGCCAAAATTAATAATTTCATGATCCGTACATACCTGATGCTTCCAGTTCACTCTGACTGCATGACAAATCATCTAAACAAATATCAATGAGAAAAACATGACCTAGATCAGTAACCACAGCCGCCACACCAAAAAACCAGCGCAGACTCTGGTGTAAATGCTGAGTGCTTGCATTAGCCCCGCCATGGTTTATAATTGGTTCAATTGCAGTCACCTAAAAAATGAAAATGTTGTCTTAGTATCAAGATGAAGATGCTAGACTGTCAAAACATTCAATACCATCCAGTTCCCCAAAATACAAAGACAACTACATTGGACAGCCTTATTTAAACTACTTGTTATCAAATATTAACTACCATGTCAAATGAGGCATTTTTTTAATATATTTCAGTAAAACAATTTTTGATCAAATATCACATCTCCTTGTTAAAGTACAGGTGTAAACACAAAACTGAGCATTTTACAAACTCGGCACAGATTTTTCTGCAAATAGCAAGACAATCACCAGTACTCAAATTCCAATACACCCAAGGCAGTAAACTACATCTCATTTGAGCAATTTCTGTTTAAACTTGCAAGTGAAGTATGCACTTCCATGTAGTGCACAACAAAATGTAACCATCTCACACAGTAGGCACATAATTGATGAATGGTGTCTCAAAACAGGAGACATCCGGGATACTCATAATGACAGAACAAAATGTCATGCACAATAAAATGAATGCGTTACCTTCTTATACTTTAAGTTTATGCAGCTATTTAATACGCACATAAAGCACAACTGGCTTTACATCAGGCATAACCCAAAGGGCACACACTGATATAGGAACTGCTCCATTACACAAGATGCAAGTGGAGATTAAGAACTGTTCCAACCCATGTCAACTTCTGTTACTCAACCTTGCCCGTTTACTGTTACTTGCCTGAATAAAGTTACATTACAATAATCATCCAAATTCTAACAGCTTACTCTTCAGTATTACTAGTTGCCACCTGTCAGAGGTTTCTGAATGTCTCTCCACACCAACTCCCACCAATTTTTACAACAGGGACCCTCAGCATTTAACTCTGATATTTAGTATCTATGCATACATATTTCAATAAATCATATAGTCTTCTTCTTTCGGCTTTTTCCTGGTTAGGGGTCGCCACAGCGGATCACCTTGTCCGACATGATTGTCAGTGGAGTTTTATGGTGTTGAGTTGCCAGCCCAGCGCCCTTTTTAAAACAATGCCACTTCAAATAGGAACTTTATTTCATCATAAGCTTTAAAACAGTGAAATGCATTTCAGAGTTACTTTGTATTAATAAAATATGTTAAAATTATATCATCAAAAAGAAAAAATACATCTGCCCTTCCACCTAACAAATGTAAAGAAACACCAGAAAAAGTTAGAGGATCCCAAGGAAAGTCACTGTGCACTGAAAATGCTTTTTCAATCACTTTAATAATTAAAAATTATTTAAAAGGCTAAAAAAAAAAATGCTTCAAGTTAAGTGCTTTCATCTCTAACATGTAGACTTCATCAGAACAACCTTTAATTACATTCACCAACCTTTTATACTAAATTCATTTAAAAATTGCATATCAACCAATTAGTTGGTCCAATACTGTTTTAAAGTGCCAGTGCTCTCTGTTCAAACGATGCCATACTAAATATAGTGTCCGAGATCCATATACACCTAATATCTTTATAAAGACAAAATAAATATGAATATTAATTATAAATTAATTTTGTCAATCATATGACCAAATACATAATAAAATATCATGAAATGTTCCATTACCTGAAGTTTTCCAGTATTGCCTTTATAGAAATTGAATCATTCAACCCAGGATGAACAGGAGAATTTAATTTGATCTGCCATCTGGTCTCTTTCTCTCCTAATACATATTTGACACTTCCCCCTCTAGGATTTACCTTTACACATTTCAAGTATACCAAAATTGAATGTATTGCATTTACTGTTCCCTTCAAGATGTCTCCATAGTGCATTCTTAGTGTCCTGCTTCTTGATTTTATAACAGTGCTCATATATTCTATTTCGGGGACATCTATCCGTCTTTCCCACATAGAAACACGGACAGTTGTTAGACTTCGCCATGTACACCACATGTCTAGTCCTACAATTCCCTTTCCGGAACCATACAGTTGTGTTATTAATGTCTTCCAGGGTTACAGACGGACTGCTGCTAATTAAATGACATTGATTACAGTTCCCACACTTGGTGGTACCAATCCTCTTTGCTTTCTGATCTGTAATTTTCCTTTCCAATTCAACTTTAAGGTTAATTCCTGTTTTTGAAACAAAATATGGTTTGTTTCCCACTATTTTAAACACATTGTTGTTAGTTTTCAGTATATTCCAGTTACTAGATATAATTCTAGTTATGTCCTGTGTCTCAGGAGCGTATTGTAAAAATACATGCTTTCGTGTATCCATCTGGATTGTCTAATTCATTAATTTTGACATCACCCTCTTTGTCCACATCTTTATTTCCTAAAATAGATTTGTACTTTATTCCCCATTGGTGCATGGCATATTTTATGGTGTCATAGACCTACTAACAAATGCATGTAAAGTAAAATTCCATTCTTGATTAATTGATGCCTTGGATGGTACCCATAAATCAAAGGGGTTTTGATTAATACGACCATAAATGGAGAATAATAAGAAGTTATATACTCACCATAATGTTCCATCTGAGTAGATAAACTTCATTTGTCAGCAGCCTGTGGGTATCGGATCCAACTTCGGATCCGAGCCGGCAGTTTTCAACAGCTTAGATCTGAGCTCCTAGCTCCACCCTCTACCCATAAACCCCTGCCAACTCTGACTGACCTCAGATCAAGTTTGCCCCCAAGCAGCAACTGCTACAGATTTACCAATTTCAAATGTCATCTCTGAAGACAGCAAAAGTGAATGATGGAAGGTCAGGGGGAAGGAGGGGGGGATGGTTGCTGACAAATGAAGTTTATCTACTCAGATGGAACGTTATGGTGAGTACATAACTTCTTAATCTGAAGTAGTTAACTTCATTTGTGCAGCAACCTGTGGGACAGAGTCCCCAGCTACCTGAATCTTGGGCGGCCATCATGGAAGGATGTTCCGGAGCACTGCAGAGCCAAAGGATGCTCTCCCTCTGGAGATAATATCCAGCTTATAATGGTTGATAAAGGTATGAGATGAGGCCCAAGTGGCGGCCGAACAAATATCATCTAAAGGAACGCTGGATCTAAAAGCAGCAGAGGTAGACATAGATTGGGTAGAGTGGGCATGGACTCCCTGAGGAGTGGGCCTACCAGAAGTTTCATAAGCCAAAAGAATACATTGCGAGATCCATCGAGACAACGTAACTTTGGATACCGATTTACCCAAATTCTTTTTGGCAAAGGAGATGAACAACTAGTCGGATTGCCTATGACCAGATGTCCTGTGAATATAGAATCGAAGTTGTCTATGCACATCCAACGAGTGTAATTTGTATTCTCCTTTGGATGTGATAGTTGGGAAAGAAGACTGGCAGATTAATGGACTGGTTGATATTAGATTCAGAAGCAACCTTAGGGAGAAAGGAGGGATTGGTCCTGAGGTAGACTCTATCCTTGTGGAAGGATAGATAGGGGGGTTTGACACAAAGGGACTGAATTTCAGAAACTCTTCTGGCAGAGGTGATGGCGACGAGAAAGGCCATCTTCCAAGACAAATACTTGAGTTCCACTGAAGCTGCAGGCTCAAAGGGGGGAAGCTGTCAAAGCCTAAAGCACTAACGACAAATCCCACGGAGGTACCACTTCCTTTACCGGAGGTCTGAGCAGGAAGGTGCCCTTCAGGAAGTTCTTGCACAGCTTAGAAGTGATCAAGGGACGCAGATCATGTCCGACACGGTAGTGAGACATAGCTGCTAGTTGAACCTTGACAGTGGAACAGCTAGCTCCCTGGTGAAATAATCCTGATAAGAAGTCTAGCACCACAGGTAAAGGAGCTGTGAGGGAATCCAGGTTTTGACCTTCTGCCCAGATAGAGAAACGTCTCCATTTGCTACTGTAAACCTTCCTAGTAGAAGGCTTATGGGCTGCAACTAGAATAGCTTTGACTTCGGAAGAGATGCCGGGAGTCCTGGCTAGGAGTGGAACTGGAGCAGCCAAGCGGTGAGCTTGAGGCTGTCCAGGTTCGGGGTCAGGAGACCCAGGGGGTGGGAGATCAGATCCGGGAGGGGATCTAGAATCCAAGGAGAATTCACCAGATGAGACCAAAGGTAAGGAAACCAGGTTCGACGAGACCAGAATGGGGCAATGAGGATAATCCTGCTCCCCAACAGACTGGCTTTCTGTAAAAACTTTAGCATCAGGGGGAGAGGTGGATAAGCATAAAGCAGACTGGGAGGCCAAACATGCACCAGAGCGTCTCTCGGGGATTCCCCGACTTGGGGAATTAAAGCAAAATAGCTGTTGCATTTGGTGTTTGAGGGAGAGGTGAAAAGATCGCAACAGGGCTGCCCCCATTTGGCAAAAATCTGATTCACTACGTGCGGATTGAGACACCACTCATAAGGGGAAACGATGGTGCGACTGAGTTGGTCCGCCAGGATGTTGGACCGTCCCGGAATGTGCATTGCAATGAGAAAACGGTTGGTGATCGCCCATTCCCACACTCTCATAGCCTCTCGACAGAGCGGGTAAGACCTGGTCCCCCTTGTTTGTTGATGTACCAGACAACCGACATGTTGTCCATCTGGATCGCAATCGTCCCTACGGGAAGAAGGTCCTGAAATGCTTGCAACGCTAACAGCACTGCCCTCACCTCTAGGACATTGATATGCAAAGAGATCTCCGTATCGTTCCACGTGCCTTTGACAGTCCTGCCCGAAGGGTGCCCCCCCACCCGAGGCGAGAGGCGTCCGTGGTCACCGTGGCCAGGGGAGGGGCCATAGAGAAGGGGCGTCCCGTGTGGAGATCCAGAGACTGCAGCCACCACACGAGAGTCCTCTTGCAAGCCCTGCTGAGGGAAATGGGATGACTCAGAGGGTAGAGAAGAAAAGACCACTGGACTTGGAGGGTCCACTGTAAGACCCTCATGTTGAGACGTGCCATAGGTAACAAGTTGATTGCCGCTGCCATCGAGCCTAGAGCCCTCAGGACCAACTCCGCCGGAGATGAAGATAGAAGGATGGCCTGCACATGAAACCTCAGGGTTCGAAGTCTCTCTGGGGTTAAGAAGGCTACAAGATTGATTGTGTTTAACCTGGCCCCGATGAACTCTATGACTTGGGTCGGGGTGAGAGCAGATTTGTCTATATTTATTGTGATCCCTAGCCAGGGAGCAAGGTGAAGAAAATGATCCCTGGCTGTACAGAGTAGATGCCTTGTCGAGGCAGTCAGGAGCCAGTCGTCCAGGTACGGAAAAACCTGTATTCCCTGGAGCCTCAGGTGGGCTGCTATCACTGCTAACACTTTGGTAAACACCCTAGGGCTGAGGCGAGACCAAAGGGGAGAGCCCTGAATTGGTAATGACTGGCCCCCAGCCGGAAGCGGAGAAACCTCCTGGACCGTCTGTCCATTAGAATATGGTAGTACGCATCCTTGAGGTCTATCGAGCACATCCAATCGTTCTCCCGTAATAGGTGGAGAATAGATTGAAGAGTGACCATCCGGAACTTTTCTTTGGTTACTGAAAGGTTCAAAAGGGAGAGATCGAGGATTGGCCTCAAGTCCCCCGTCTTTTTTGGCAACAAAAAGAACCTGGAGTAAAAACCCGATCCAAGCTGGTCTGGGGGGACGTGTTGGATGGCTCTTTTCTAGGAGCTGCCAGATTTCTGCAGCTGCGACCTCCCTCCGATCGGGTGGGACATCGGGGAGGTGTTTGGGGAAGAGAAGAGGGCAAGAGAAGGGGATCTGGTAACCTCTGGATATGATGCGAAGCACCCAGCTGTCTGTCGTGATGGACTCCCAAGCTGCCAGGTGCCTCGAGAAACAACACCCCCACTGCCTCCAGAGTGGAGCAGTCGGGCAACCCTTCAGGGCTGTTGCGTGGACCGACCAGAGAAAGGTTCTCTGGACCCAAAGTTCTTCGGGCCCCCTCTGCCTCTAGTGCGGCGTCCTCCCTTGTCCTCCTCTGCCGTGGAAGGACTGGGGGTCCGGAGCGGACTGGGATTGTTGCGACTTCCAGAACCACATCTTCTTCTGTCCCTTTTGGTTCTTGGAGAAGGACCTCTGGAGAGCAGAGAAGCGGACTCCGACAGCAGACTACGTCTTCCCGTCCTTTTCGCCCTGGACCAAGGTGTCGCGAACGGTCTTCCTAAATAGGGCAGAACCATCAAAAGTGGCATTTGCGAAAGATGCCTTGAAGGGTTCAGCGAAATCACAATGCCGAGGCCAGGTCTGACGCCTCATGACGAGACCTGCTCCACTGGCTCTAGCAGCTCCTTCCATGGCATGGGATAGTAGCCGCATAGAGGTATTGGAAATCGACCTAAGAGTGGCCATACAGTTGGAGTACAACTGTTTGTCCTCTGCCGACATGGACTCCAGGGGCAATGCAGCATATTCTTTAATAAGATCCCGCTGCAGCCGAATAACGTTTGCCATGTAGTTCAGTGACCTCACCAAGAAGGATGCTGAACTAAACACCCGCTTCCCTAAGCGGCCCATCGCTCGGGACTCCTTGCCCGGGGGTGAACCGAGAGGCTCTCCTGAGCTAGTTCCCTCTTAGTGGCCACCGGCATCAACATGGCATCTACGGGGGGACCCTTGCTCCAGTGGGGCCTGTCGGCAGGGGGACTGAGGATCCTGTCAGGGCGTTTCGGGACTGGCTCCACAGTGCCCGGCTCCTTCCACTCCCTGGTGGTAATCAGGTCCACCAGGTGGTCAGCCGGAGGGGACACCCAAGAGATAGAAGGGCCTGCTTCAAATGCCTCCAGGAACACGGCTTCATCCTAGGTCGGCTTTGGGGCAGACCACCCCCCTCTGATCCTAAGCATTTTCATGATGTCCCCAAAGGGGACATCCTCGGGGGGTGACCTTGAGGAGCCTTCCCCCTCCTCCAAATCCATGTCTTCGGTTAAGGACTAAGGGGAGTTCAAGTGCCTCCTCTTGCACTTCCGCTTGTGGGGGATCTCCTCGGGGGGGGGGCTGTCCGAGGAGGCCTCACCAGCAACATCCTGTTCCAAGGGAACGACCTGGGACATTGAAGCAGGCTGTCCCTGGGGCCGGGTGATGGAAGTCAGACCCAACAGAGGAGGAGTGCGGGGCGGAGCTGTGGCAAGGACCAGGGGCCTGGAAGCAGTCGACAGAGCCCTCTCCACCATGTCGAACGCAGAGGGAGAGCCGCTCTCTCTGGGATCCGAAAGCGGACCCTCACTTGGATCCGACAGGTGGATCAGTGCCAAAGCAATCGGATCAGACGGCCCAGTATACTCCGACCTGGATGGCGCCGAAGGCATACTGAAACCCTCGGATCCAAAGCTCAGCCCTAGGCTCCGAGAGCTCGGATCCGACAAAAACTGACCAGACAGGCTCGAGGGAAGAGCTGGCACCGAAGTACCCGAGACTATCGGCGCCGACCCACCCCCGGTTACAAGGCTGCCCGGCTCCGAGGGCTCCGAACCCGGGAAGCGGGACGGAGAAGGAGCTATTGGGGCAAAGAAAGGGGTCGAGCTCCCCCCGGAAGGGAGGGGGGCAGGAGCACTCCCATCTGCCGTTGGGCCTGGAGGAATCTTCGCATCATCTGGTCCAAGTCTGCGTCAGAAAGGCTACATGTAGATCTCGAAGAGGCCACCGAGGCGGGACGGGAGTGCCACCTCGATGACCTCGAAGGAGATCGGGTTTCCTCCTCCTCCTCAGAATCCGGTGAAAAACAAGGGGACCAGATCCGAGAAGGAGGAGACTGGGAAGCCCTGGAGGGAGAGGACCGCTTAGCCGGGGGGCCGAAGCGGAGGCCTCGACCCTCCGCTTGTGGTGCTTTTCCCTCCTCTTGTCTTTCCTGGCCTCCCTCCCCTCCGAGCCTACAGCGGGAGGTTGAGCCTGGCCGGGGGGGGAGGCAGGAGTGGCCGCCGAAGCCGCGGAGGTAGCCACAGAAGGACTGGAGGCCGAAGCCGAATGTGGGGGCAAGAGACCCGCCAGGATCAGCTTGGATCTCCGGTCCTTGAGTGCCCTGGGGTTGAACACCGCGCAGATGGTACACCCAGAGGAAAGGTGTCCAACCCCAAGGCACAGAACACACAGAGTGTTGCCATCAGCCGATGAAAGCTTATTGCCACACTCAGTGCACTTCGAGAAGATAGGTTTTGAGGCCTCAGACATTTTTAAACTAAAGAAACACACACGCTAGGCCCCAACACACACACACACACACACAGACCCTAACGAACCATCGAGGGAGAGGGAGGGAAAAATATATATAAACTAAAGAAGATTTAAGCTAAGGGAAACTGGTACGGGCCTAACGCACTGTACTCACACCAAAAGTATAGAAAAGTAAAAAAAAATTTCTATTTTTTTTCTCACAGAAATCACTATGACGGAGCTCGAGAATCCAGCTGCTGACAACAAGCGCGGCAAACTAGATCTGGGATCAGTCACGGTTGGCAGGTATTTATGGGTAGAGGGAGGAGCTAGGAGCTCAGATCTAAGCTGTTGAAAACTGCCGGGTCGGATCCGATACCCACAGGTTGTTGCACAAATGAAGTTAACTACTTCAGATTGTGCTAATAGATTTCAGCATATAAACTGTTCATCATTATTAATTACAACAGCATGATCTGTAATCAGTTACCATTGGTAGTAACATCAGCCTACAGGGGCAGCTTTAAAACCCAAATGAATGCGGTTGTGGATTACCACATATGATGCTAAAATACAATCTGTGCAAGTTTAAATAAGTCATAATTTTATATGTTACATTAAAAAGATTCAAGCAAGCACAAAACAGAAAGCATGAGTTTTATTATTATAACATGACATACACCAAAAGAACACTCACCACAGAGTAAAATCTTCCAGATTTATTAGGCACTTTACTTATGAACATCATAATTACAACAGGAAATCACAAGTTTAAACATACAAACATGAAACATGACTGGCTAGTACTACAACTTATAGCTTTTCTTATCTTTTGTAACAGGCAAACAGATATTTCATGGCTGTAATGAACATACATCACCCTTGAAGTGAATCTGCCATCTCAGTTTAATTAAAAGCATCTCATTTTCCCAGTCTCCCACTCACCACCAATGGAAGATTTTTTTTTTAATTCACATTCACAAGAGTGTTCTAAAAAGTGCATTTGTCTTTTTTCTTAATGCTTCTCAGACGCTCTGATTCTTTATCTAAGCTTCCTCAGTCTTGCTCATATAAAATAGGCAGGCAAGAACACTGTGCAATATACACCACTCAACACGTTGCAATTAAATTTGCCACCACAGTCCGAAGGTTAATAGTAACCTTGAACATTAACAGAAATACCTTCTTCTATGTACCCCATAACAGCGGCAAAAGCCACATATCTTTAAGGTGACATGCTTGAACTCCTTATGATGTTAAATTTCTAACACTTGGCATTGGAAGTGGTTTTATATACATTTTTTTCCACTACGTCCCAAACTTAAAATCAGTTACATACTTAAATAAGAAGTCTCAAATTTTCTCCAGAAAAACCCTGATGCATGGGACTCAAGGGAATGATGTAAAATTATGGAATAAGAAAGATTTGTACTCGTCACCAATACCTCCTGGTATGGGCTTTTTCAAAATAGGTGCACGTTGGCTTCCCCGGTTAGCCTTAACAAATTCAAACATTTTAGTTCTTGACCATGACTGGATAAATTATCCGTGATACATAATGTTTATGACTGAAATGTCAATATAGTTTGCTTTTATTTATATTAAATGTATGTTTACCCATGCCATAAATAACTTAATGCCTCATTAAAAAAATATTTTGGTCCCAATATTAGACTATCAAAAAAATTCTTATCAGTAACAAGTCTGGACTCCTGAATAACTGTCCTTTAACAATACCCCTCTTTTGCTCACAAGCAAGTGCACTACTAAAATGCACATAAGTATTTGAAAAGGTGAGCTTCTTGTGCAAATTTTATTCAAAACAAAATGCAGACATTTTTAAAGGTTCATACGTAGGTACTAGGATATTGGCTCTAGGGCCTATATAAGCCTAGCCAAAAAGGTATCCTGGCTTTTGCCACCCAAGAAAATTATATTCCTGTGCCCCTGTCAAGCAGAGTCACAGAAGTAATCCCCAGGGTGAATTTCGTATTTCCCATCCGATCATCAAGATTTTTCTTGAAGAGTGCTAATGAGGAGCTCTGTTTGACATAGACAGGTAGTCTGTTCCAGAGTATGGGAAGTCTCTGGGACAGGAATCTATCCCTCCAGCATGTTCTGTTTATTGTGGTGACACGGTTTAGGTCCCTAGAGCGGTGTAGCTCGGAGGGATTGGGATTTCTTTAAGTGGAGCATGTCCAGCAGCTCTGGGTTTGACATAGCTTTGTATGCTAGGCAGAGATCACCTCTGAGTAGGCGATATGCGACGGAGTAAAGCTGGAGTGTTTTGAGATGGTCTGCGTAAGGCATCTGTTTAAGGCAAGTAATCCTCTTTGCGAGGCATTTCTGTGGCCTTTCCAGTTGTTGTAGATGTCTTGTGAGGTACATACCAAAAGGGGCATTGTACTCTAAAATGGGTCTAATGAGTGATGAGTACAGGGGAACAATGACCTCTTTTTCTGGATGAGAAAACTTTTGTGATGGTGTGCCACGTAGAAGGATTTCCTGACCACTTTGGCGATGTGATTATCAAAGGAGAGACTACTATCCACCTGTGTCCCACAAGGAATCTTATCACACTTTCAGTGTTAAGTAGATTACCGCCTATATGGTAGCTCACGGGTACAGAGTTTTTACCAAAGGGGATGACAATGCACTTTTTGGCACTGGGCTTGAAGCCATGGCTTTGACACCAGGCATCTGTCTCAGTGAGGCCCCTTTGTAGGATGTCCACATCATTAGGAGTTTCAATTATGGCTCCTAGATTGCAGTCATCTGCAAACTTAGTTAGCCAGAGACCTTCTGTGTTAGCCTGTACTTCAGAGAAGTAGATACTAAACAGGTGAGGGCCCAGGACTGAACCCTGTGTTACATCACTTGTCACTGGTCTGAAGTCGGATTTGGAGTCTGCTACTTTCACACTGTGGGTTCTGTCAGTAAGCCAGTTGGCAACCCATCTTATGACATAGGGATTTATACCTAGTTTAGTGAGTTTATCTAAAATTCCAGAGTGGGGAATGGTGTTGAAAGCCTTGGCGAGATCTAGATAGGCTGTGTGAACCACCTTACCCTCATCTATGGCTTTGGTGACTGCTTCAAAGAAGCCTATCAGGTTTAGGAGAAATGATCTGCCTTTTACAAACCCGAACTGTGTGGGGTCCAGAGTTTGGAGATTACCAGTGTTTTTGTTTATGAGTTCCATGATGATACATTCCATGGCCTTGCAGACCAGGCTAGTCAGGCTAATGGGGTGGTAGTTCCCATGGTCTGTCATGGCTCCACCTTTGTGGAGTGGGATAACCATCGCTGTGCACCATTCAATGGCCACAATGCCTGAGGTGAGGCTATGATTGAACATGGTACTTAGGTGATGTACCAGTTCATTCTGTAGTTCGTGTAGAATGTAGCCTGGGATGTTGTCAGGTCGCATGGATGCTGTGTGCTTGGCTTTGGAGAGTGAGGTCTTTACCTGTGCAGTGTGATTACAGGAACTTTGCATTCTTCTGGTATAGAGATGGGCCCTTTAGGGGGTGGGGGGGTAAAGTTAGCACTGAACCTATCTGCCAGGATGTTGGCGATATCAGTTGGTTCTGTATATTTAGTGCCATTGTGCTGTAACTCACAGCAGATCTGATTGTTTCCACTGAGATTCTTGACATAGCTATAAAATGCTTTGTGGTTGTCTACCAAATCAGTGGCGATTTTGTTTTCATAACAAGCTTCAAAGGATTTTATGAGAGATCTCAGCTTCTTACTGAGGCTGACCAGGGAGTTTCTCCAATCATGGGATTTTACTCTTTTTGCAAAAGTTTCTTTCTTCTATTGTAGAGTTTGTTTATGGCATAAGACCATCAGATTGGCTTCCTCTTTTTGGAGGATGGCATCTTGGTTCTGTTAGGGATAGCACGATCCATGCACTAGTGTAAATGCTCTTAAAGTGCATTTGTGTAGGATTCAGCAGTCGTACTTCTATTGTCCATCTGCATGGGTGTCGTGAAGTTTGCTAGTTCCGTCTTAAGAAGCGTGAAGTTGGCTTTGGAGAAATTATTTACGGTTGTTTTAATGGGGGGTGGGGAGGGATGTGGATGTCTAGGGTGATTAGCTTGTGGTCAGATCTGACCAATGAGGAATTGACCTTTGGTGTGGAACACCGGTCGCCCATGTTGGTAATGACCAGGTCTAGGATATTGCTGCCCCTGGTGGGGATGTAGATAAGGTGATCCAAGGCATTAGAATTTATGAATTCCAGAAAACGTTGAGCAAAAGAGTTGAGTAGTTTTCCCAATTAATGGTGGGGCAGTTGAAATCATCCATTATTAGGGTGTTGGGTTGTACCCTCATTTTCCAGTGTATCAAGAAAAGGGGAGTGGAAATCTTGGGGCATGGTGGGGGGTCTGTAGCAGGCTACAATTTGGATTGCGGTCTTGCCCAGAGTTAGTTGTACTTGGATAATCTCGGATGCATTATACTGAGCAACTAACTTGGAGGTTTGGACATCCTTAATAAATATGGACAAAAGGTGTGGTATGAATTATAGCCTGGTAATGCAGGGGTGCTCTCTGGAGCTTTGAACCAGGTCTCTGTGACTGCACAGATGCCGATGTTCTCCATTTTAAGGAGTGCCTTGAGTGAGTGCATTTTGAGGTTTACACTTCTAGCACTGAGTAGCATTACCCTCAGATTTTGCTTGCTTGTAAAGGTTTTATACAAAACATTTTAAAAAGTTCATCTCCATAAAGTTGGAGTTAAAAGAAAACTCAAAGTTCTAAACCATGAGACAGATGGTCCCAAACTTCAGAGCAAATGTGCACCACCGTCTCAAAAAAAAATTATATAATATATATCATCCAAAAATCTGAAGTAGCATCTTAAGTGAAGATGGTTGGTATATGCTACACAAATACATCTTTGTTCCCAATGGCAGTGAAATAAAGTTATGTACTCACTATAACATTCCATCCATGTTGTCCATTTTCATTCTTCAATTGATGGGTTTAGATCAGAGACTCTGATCTGACTTGGCTGCTTCATCCTGTAACTCGAGCTCCTCCTCCTACCCATAATGCCCCACAATCTAACAGAGTTTGCTGCCTCTAGATGTAAAAAGGCAGTGGAGAATAGAAAAAGGGGAAGCTGGAGCTCAAACAGGGAACAGAGGATCCTACACTACTTAGAGCTCTCGTGAAGTATAAAAATGGAGGGTGTAGGTGGGTTCGGGGTTGAGGAAGAATGATAACAAACATAGATGGAATGTTACGGTGAGTACATAACTTTTTAATCCGTCATTTTCATTCATACCTCAACTGATGGGACAGAGTCCCCAGCTACCACAACCCTGGGACGACCCTAAGGAAGGATATTCTGGAGCACTGCTAAACCAAAAGCTGCTGTTTCTAGGGACCAGATCCAACTTGTAATGAGCAATAAAGGTATGTGGATTAGCCCAGGCTGCAGCTGCGCAAGTATCCAAGGATGCTCTAGACCAAAAAGCTAAAGAAACCACAACAGATCTGGAAGAATGGGCCCTAGCAGGTCTCATTAAAGATGAACCCAATTTTCCAGACAAAGGTTATGCGAAGAAAATGAACACTGTCATATGTGTTAGCATGTATTGCAGAAGATGTATATATTCTCAGATTAACTTGTAGTGTATGCCATCATTTCTAACTGTGAAAATGCAAATAAGTTTTAAAATGTTGAGTATTTCCCTGTTTATACAAAATGTTTAAAGAATCTGTCAGTGTTTTGATAAATTTCTAACTGCATGCTTGTGAGGGAGATTCTAAAGTACAAACTTCCTGTGGAGAATCGGCTGATCAGTAGGTGATAACATTAGAATGTTCCCTGGTTGCTATGTGATTATTTGAACAGATGATTGACAAGAAAAGAAACGTTTTCAAACAGCTGATTGTTATTTTTTAAATAAGGCAGCTGAGATTCTGTTAACCTGGACTACAAAAGACATTGCTGGTCAGTGGTAGGGCAGTTGCAGTCAGCTACAGTGCTATGCAATGGACACCCAAGAGGAAAAGGACTTGGCAAAAAAATGTAATCCTGTCTTTGCCTTGCTGTTATGTTTTAGATTAGCTCAGGGACAGTACTCTTCAGTTAGAATAGTAAAGTTTAGAGTTTTTCTAAAATGGACTTCTATCCTACAGTTTAATTTTACATTTCTGGAGATTGAATTCTGATGTTTATTGAAAGTTATTGATTTACATTGTTTAATAATTTTTTTACTTATTAAACGTTTCCATTACTTTACATTGTGGTTGCTTTAGAGTTTAAAGAGCGTGCTTATACGCCCCATGTGTTTGATACGCCCCACATCACCTTGAATGCCTGGCTGCTTCTGGTCATAGCTATCATTTATTTTTATATTTAATTTTTTTAATAATTCATCACCCTTTGAAGGGTGATTAGACCTGCCTGACTCTGGTGGCTGCATTTACCATTTTGTATTGGGGAGGGGACAGCTGGATATCTGTGTCAGGCTTCCCATAAGTGTTTGGGAGTGTGAGATTTGAATTTATTTTTGAGTGCGAATCAGGGGTTTTAAACTGGAACATACTGCTCTGAAGTGCATAATAAGAGGTTATGTACCTACCATAACGTTCCATGTTAGTTGTCGTCTTCTCGCCTTCTTTCTTGCTGGATGGGTTCGGAGCCGATCCTCGGCTCCGACTCGGCCAATACTAAAGCTTGAGAGCTAATTCCACCGTCTCGAGGCTCCCCTATATCCCACAATGCTAGGCGGTAACTACTCAGATCTCGTTTGATAGCTATACCAAGCAACCTTAGTCTCCATAGAATGGAGAAGGGAAACCCACCTCAAAACAACCTGCGTGAAAGGCATCGCAGACCTAAGAAAGGAGAAAAGGAGGTGGAAGAATATGTGGGAATGACTACTTCCAGAGGAAGAACACAAACTGAATTCCTATCGGCCTGCCCAGGCTTGGGGGAAGGAGGGTGGGACGCAAGAAAGAACGCGAGAAGAAGACAACTAACATGGAACGTTATGGTAGGTACATGTTAAGTTGTCTATCTCGCCTTCATTCTTGCTGGATGGGACCGCGTCCCTAGCACCTTATCCTGGGTGGCCTATCGGAACAGACTCTTGAGAACAGTGGAACCAAAGTTGGCACGGCTTCTGGAAACCATGTCCAATATGTAATGTGAAATGAAGGTATGAGGAGAAGCCCAGGTGGCTGCTGCACAAATGGAATCTATTGGCAGCCTATCCTGAAAAGCTACGGATGTAGCTAATGCCCTAGTTGAATGAGCTCTAGGTCTTGAGGGTAGTTTTTGATGTCTGATCTCATAGATGAAGGTAATTGTAGAGGTGAGCCATCTAGAAAGGGATACTTTAGTAACAGAAAGGCCCAATTTCTCTTCTGCATACGACAGAAACAACTGATCAGATTTCCTGAATTGTTTAGACCTGTCTAAGTAATATCTAGGTTGGCGATGAACATCCAAAAAATGTAGCTTTTGTTCCGACCTGTTTGAATAGTTAGGGAAAAAGATGGGGAGATCAATAATTTGGTTTAGGTTTACTTGAGAGGAAACTTTAGGTAAAAAGGATGGATTAGTATGGAGGGATACCCTATCTTTGTGAAACACTAAGTAAGGAGGACGACTGCACAGAGCATGGAGTTCAGATACCCTTCTCGCTGAAGTTATAGCTACAAGAAAAAGTGTCTTCCAAGAAAGCAACTTCAGAGAACATGAAGCCGCCGGTTCGAAGGGGGGAAGGATTAAGGATGCCAGAACCAAGTTCAAATCACATTGAGGTGGGGGATCTTTGATTGGAGATTTGAGAAGAAATACGCCCCTTAAAAAGGCCTTACAGAGTTTGTGAGCCATGATGCTAGACTCCGAGACACCAACATGAAAATTAGATATGGCAGCCAATTGAACTCTAATGGTAGATGCAGATGATCCTAACTGAAAGAGTTCTGCTAGAAAGTCTAGAATAGACTGGATAGGTGCAGTAAAGGGATCTATGTTTTTTGATGTTGCCCAAAAAGAGAAGCGTTTCCATTTGCTACTATAAATCTTCCGGGTAGAAGATTTATGAGAGGCTATCAAGATATCTCGGACCGAGCGGGATATTGAGGGAAGCCTGGCTAAGGTTGGAATCGGAGAAACCACGCTGTGAGGTTTAGAGAAAGCAGAGATTGGTGCAGCTGACCCGATTGGTGGGTTAACAGATCTGGTACTGGGTCCAGATGCCAAGGCTGCTCCAAAAGGTAACTATGAAGAAATGGAAACCATATCGGTCGAGGCCAGTAAGGGGCAATGAGGATCATTGTCACTCTCAAAGCGATGGCTTTAGTTGAGATATCGGTGGAAAGGGGGGAAAGGCATATAGAAGTCCCCAGGGCCAATTGTGGACTAGAGAGTCTCTGGTGGGATGGCCTGGTAACGGGAAGAGTGAAGAAGTCATGACACTTGCTGTTTTGGGGAGTAGCAAAAAGATCGCAGCAAGGCTGACCCCATCTTAGGAATACTACTTCTAGAACTGATTTCTTTAGAGACCACTCGTGGGGCATGAGAATTGCCCTGCTCAACTTGTCTGCAATAATTAGAAGTTATGTACTCACCATAACGTTCCATCGGAGTAGGTGTATTCATTTGTCTGCAACCTGTGGGTTATGGATCCGATATCGGATCCGAACCGGCATGGTTTACCAGCTATGGATCCGAGCTCTCAGTTTCTCCCCTCACCCATAATGCCCTGCTCTCCCTACATGACCTCAGATCAAGTTTGCCAACAGCAAGAACACCCTGAAAAGGGTAACACATCATATGCAGGAAACTGAAAAGGCCAGGGGGATAGGAGGGCGGGATGGTTGCAGACAAATGAATACACCTACTCAGATGGAACGCTATGGTGAGTACATAACTTCTAAATCTGAAGTAGGAGATTCATTTGTCTGCAACCTGTGGGACAGAGTCCCCAGCTACCTGAACCTTGGGCGGCCATCATGGAAGGATATTCCGGAGCACCACGGAGCCAAAGGATGCTCTACCCCTAGATGTAAGATCCAACTTGTAGTGGGAAATAAATGTACGAGATGAAGCCCAAGTGGCTGCTGCACAAATGTCATCTAGAGGAATCCTAGCCTTAAAGGCCGAGGTAGAGACTGACCGGGTTGAATGGGCATGTACACCCTCCGGTGCGGGCCTTCCAGAAGCTTGATAAGCCAATAAGATACATTGTGAAATCCAGCGAGATAATGAGACTTTAGAAATTGGCTTGCCCAAATTAAATTTAGCAAAGGAAATGAACAACTGGTCGGATTGCCTATGACCAGCCGTCCTGTTTAGATAAAATCTAAGTTGCCTGTGAACATCTAAGGAATGAAGCTTGTATTCACCCTTGTTTTGATATTTGGGAAAGAAAACAGGGAGGTTAATGGATTGATTAATGTTTGCTTCAGAAGCTACCTTAGGAAGAAAGGACGGGTTGGTCCTGAGGTAAACACGGTCCGGATGAAAGACCAAGTAAGGAGGCTTAGCTGATAATGCTTGAAGCTCTGAGACTCTCTTGGCCGAAGTAATGGCTACTAAAAATGCGGTCTTGAAAGATAAAAATTTCAGATCTACCGTAGCCGCCGGTTCGAAGGGGGGGCGGTCAAGGCCTGGAGGACTAAAGAAAGGTCCCAAGGAGAAACCGCTTGCTTTACAGGGGGCCTGAGAAGGAAAGTACCTTTTAGGAAAATCTTACACAATCTGGCAGACATCAGAGGACTGGAGTCATGGCCAACATGATAATGAGAAATTGCCGCAAGTTGTACTTTGACCGTGGAACTGCTGGCACCATCATTAAAAAGAGAGGTTAAGAAGTCCAGTACCAACGGGAGAGGAACTGTGAAGGGGTTTAGGCCTTGCCGCTCCGCCCACAAGGAGAACCGTTTCCACTTACTGTCGTAGACTTTCCTAGTGGATGGCTTATGAGCTGCCACCAGGATGGCCTTAACAGGGGACGAGATACCGGGAGTCCTGATCAGGAGTGGAACTGGAGCAGCCAAGCGGTCAGCTTCAGGTTGTCCAGGTTCGGAGGAGATAAGTGGGAAGGATGAGATATCAGATCTGGAATGGGATCTAGAATCCAAGGAGGATTCACTGAGTGAGACCTTAGGAAGGGGAACCAGATCTGTCGAGGCCAAAATGGAGCAATGAGAATCATTCTGCACCCCAACCGAGAGGCTTTCTGAAGAACTTGGAGCATCAGAGGCAAGGAGGGATAAGCATAAAGAAGACCGGGTGGCCAAGCATGCACCAGAGCGTCTCTTGGGGAACCTCCGGGAGGAGGTATCAGAGCGAAAAAACTGTCGCACTTGGTGTTTGAGGGAGACGCAAAAAGACGCAACAAGGAGTTCCCCACTGTGCGAAGATGCGTTCCGCTACCTGAGTATTGAGAGACCACTCGTAGGGGGTGAGAATGGTACGACTGAGTTTGTCCGCCAGGATGTTGGACCGACCCGGAATATGCGTTGCTATGAGAAAGCGGTTGGTGGAGATTGCCCATTCCCACACTCTCATGGCTTCTCGACAAAGGGGGTAAGACCTGGTTCTTCCCTGTTTGTTGATATACCAGACAACAGGCATGTTGTCCGATTGAATCGCAATTGTTCCCAAGGGAAGAAAGGCCTGAAGTGCTAGCAACGCTAAGAGCACTGCTCTCATCTCTAGAACATTGATATGCAGTGAGGTCTCTGAATCGTCCAACGTGCCTTGGACCGTCCGGCCTGTTAAATGCCCCCCCCACCCGAGGCGGGAGGCGTCCGTGGTCACCGTGGCGAGAGGGGGAGAGGCACAAAAGGGGCGGCCTCCGTGGAGATCTGGAGAGTGTAGCCACCACAGGAGGGACCGCCTGCAAGCCTTGCTGATCGCAATGGGATGATGCATAGGAAGAGCAAGATACGACCACTGAACCAGGAGTGTCCATTGAAGGATACGCATATTGAACCTGGCGAGAGGAAGAAGCGCTATCGCTGCCACCATGGACCCTAGGGCCCTCAGGACCAACTCCGCCGGAACTGAGCTTGAGTGGAGAATGGCCCGCACCTGGAGCTGTAGGTTTTGAACTCTGTCCGCTGTGAGGAAGGCTCTCAATCTCCTCGTGTCTAACCTGGCACCTATAAAATCTATGAACTGCGTGGGTGCTAAGTTGGATTTTTTTGTGTTTATCGTGATGCCCAGGCGTGGAGCAAGATGGAGAAAGGAGTCTCGTGCCAAGAAAAGTAGATGCCTTGTTGGGGCGGTGAGAAGCCAGTCGTCCAGGTAAGGAAAGACCTGCACCCCCTGAAGCCTCAGGTGGGCCGCTACCACTGCTAATACTTTGGTGAACACCCTGGGGGCTGTGGTGAGACCAAAGGGAAGGACCCGGAATTGGTAGTGACTGGCTCCCAGCCGGAAGCGGAGAAACCTCCTGGAGCGCCTGTCCATTAGTATGTGGTAGTACGCATCCTTGAGGTCTATGGAGTACATCCAGTGGTTTTCTCCCAGAAGGGGGAGAATAGACTGCAATGTAACCATTCGGAATTTCTCCTTGGGAACTGCCAGGTTCAAGAGAGAAAGGTCTAAAATTGGTCTTAGATCCCCCGTCTTTTTTGGCACTAAAGAACCTGGAGTAGAACCCTAATCCGATCTGGTCTGGGGGGACGGGCTGGATGGCTCTTTTCTCTAGCAGATGGCCAATTTCTGCCAAAGCGGCCTCCCACTGACCGGGTGGAACGTCGGGGAGGGACTTCAATTTTGGCAAGTGAAGAAAAGGGATACGGTATCCTCTGGATATGATCTGGAGGACCCAGCGGTCTGATGTTATGGACTCCCATGCCGCTAGGTGCTCCGAAAAACGTCCCCCGACTGCCTCCAGAGTGGAGCAGCGACTGGTTGTCCGGAGCAGGCTGGGATTGCTGCGACTTCCGGAACCACATCTTCTTCTAACCCTTTTGGTTCCTAGAATAGGGCCTCTGGGGTACAGAGAAGCGGATTCCGACGGCAGACAGCATCTTCTCGCTCTGGGTCAAGGTGTCACGAACAGTTTTGCCAAAGAGGGCAGAACCATCGAAAGGGGCATTCGCAAATGACGCCTTGAAGGGCTCCGAGAAATCGCAATGACGGAGCCAGGCCTGACGTCTAGTAACTAGGCCTGCCCCTGCGGCTCTAGCGGCACCTTCCGTAGCATGGGACAGTAGCCGCATAGAGGTATTAGTGACGGACCTAAGAGTGGCCATACGGGTGGAGTGCAGCACTTTGTCCACCTCAGACATGGACTCTGGGGGGGATGCAGCGTATTCTTTTATAAGATCGCGCTGCATCCTAATCACATGTGCCAGGTAGTTCAGCGCCCTCACTGAGAAGGTCGCTGAACTAAACATCCGCTTCCCCAAGCGGTCCATCATCCGAGACTCCTTGCTTGGGGGATGGACTGAGGGACTCTCCTGAGCAAGTTCCCTCTTGGTGGCAGCCGCCGTCAACATGGCATCTACCGGAGCCCCTTACTCCAATGGGCACGGTCAGCCGGGGGACTGAGAATACTGAGAATACGGTCGGGCCTTTTTGGGATTGGCTCCACGGTGTCCGGTTCCTTCCACGCCCTGGTGGTAATGAGGTCCACCAGGGGGTCGGCAGGAGGGGACACCCAAGAGGTAGACGGGCCCGCTTCAAATGCCTCCAAGAACACGGACTTGTCCGAGGAAGACTTGGGGGCGGACCACCCCCCCCTAATGCGGAGCATTTCCATGATGTCTCCAAATGAGACATCCTCAGGGGGTGATCTTGGGGAGCCTTCCCCTTCCTCCAAGTCCGTGTCTTCTGTGAGAGACTTGGGGGAGTCAATGTGCCTCCTTTTGCACGTATGTTTGCGGGGAACATCCTCCGGGGGACTCCTCGCAAACAGTGACCTGTTCAAAGGGAACAGCTTGGGGCAAAGGAGCAGGCTGTCCCAAGGGCCGGATGGTGGAAGCCTGACCCAGTGCAGATGGAGCGCGGGACGGAGCCGAAGCAAGTGCCAGGGGTCCGGAGACCCTCAACAGGGCCCTCTCCACTACATCAAAAGCCGAAGGGGAGCCGACCTCGAGCAATGGATCCGACAATCGGCTCCCCCTCGGATCAGAGGAGTGGATCGGAGCCGGCGCCGCGCCGGATCCGGCGACAGTGCGCTCCGACAGACGGCGCCGAAGGAGCACTGATCCCCCCAGATCCGAAGCTCGGATCCAGGCTCCGAGAGGTCGGATCCGAAGCACGAGGGCAGGGTCGGATCCGAAGTACCAAGTACTATCGGCGCGGGCCCACCCCCGGGGCCCCGGCTGCTCGGCTCCAACTGCTCCGAACCCGGGTAGCGGGTCGGAGAAGGAGCAATTGGTTTAAAGAAAGGGGTCGAGCTCCCCCCCAGAGCGGGGGGGAGGCAAGAGCACTCCCATCTGCATCTGGGCCTGGATGAACCTTCTCATCATCCGGTCCAGATCAGCGCCTGACAAGCTATAGGTCGATCTCGACGAGGCTACCGAGGTAGGCCTTGAGTGCCTCCTGGATAGCCTCGACGGAGATCGACCTCCTCCTCCTCAGGTCCCGGTGAAAAGCACACAGGTGACCGGAGCCGAGGAGGGGGAGAACCAGCAGACAAGGAGGCCGGAGGAGAAGCCCGCTTGGCAGGCGGGGCCGAAACAGAGGTCTCGGCCCGCCACTTATGGTGCTTCTCCCTCCGGTCCTTCTTTCTAGCTTTCCTCTCCTCCGAACCACTACAGGGAGGTTGAGTCCCAGGAGGAGGAGGGGGAGCCGGAGAGGAGGCAACCGTAGAAATGGTTACCCCCGAAGGAGCGGAGGCCGGAGCCGAGTCCGGGGGCAAAAGTCCTGCCAAGACAAGCTTGGACCTCCGCTCCTTCAATGCCCTGGGGTTGAACCCTGCACAAATGGAACATCCAGAAGTGAGGTGTTCAACCCCAGGGCATCTAACGCACCGAGTGTGGCCATCAGCAGGGGAAAGCTTATGGCCACACTCGGAGCACTTAGAGAACACAGCTTTGGGTTGTTCAGACATCCCAAAGAACTAAAAGTTACTTAAACTACAGGTAGAAAGTAAAAGCAACTAAACCACACAACAGGCCCCAAACACACACTACGCTACCAGCGAGAGGAGGAAAATTAAGTAAAAATAATATTAAAGCACTAAAAAAGTATAACTGAGTAAAAGGGAATCCTAGACTCACTCAACTTTCACACAAAAAATCAAATTTTAACTCTCTAAACACTTGAAAAAATACACTTAGCTGAAGAGCTCAGGAACACTAATCTGGTCACCAGCGCGGCAAACTAGATCTGGGGTCATGTAGGGAGAGCAGGGCATTGTGGGTGAGGGGAGGAGCTGAGAGCTCGGATCCATAGCTGGTAAACCATGCCGGTTCGGATCCGATATCGGATCCATAACCCACAGGTTGCAGACAAATGAATCTCCTACTTCAGATCGTTGGATTTCCCGGGAATGTGCGTTGCTATCAGAAAACGCTGAGAAGAGATCGCCCATTGCCAAAGTCTGAGTGCCTCTCGACATAAAGGGTATGATCTGGTTCCGCCTTGTTTGTTGATGTACCACACTACGGACATGTTGTCCGTCTGAATTGCAATAGTCCCAGTGGGAAGAGAGTCGTGAAGGGCTTGCAACGCTAAAAGCACTGCTCTCATCTCTAAGACGTTTATATGCAAGTGGCACTCGAAAGGTTGCCACGTGCCTTGGACTGTCCTGCCCTGATAATGCCCCCCCCTCACCCGATCAGGGAGGCGTCTGTTGTCAACGTGGCGACTGGGGGGGGGGGTGAAGGGTCTTCCTCAGAGAACTTGAGGTGATGTGATCCAGCAAGACAGTTGATTCTTGCATGATTGAGTTATCAATATGGTATGGGACATAGGGAGCTGTTGAAAGGACCATTGAGTAAACAGCATCCATTGGAGGATCCTCATGTGGAAGCGAGCTAAGGGGAGAAGGGGAATAGCTGCTGCCATGAGTCCTAACACCTTCAAAACTAGTCTGGCTTTGACTGTGTTGCATTGTAAGAGAAGGGAAAAGTACAGTTTTGTACCTGCCATAAATGTAGATGTCCAATAGATATGCAACTGCAGTCATAACATATGGGTTGTCCTGCCTCAGGCAGCCCTCGGTCGGCCGAATTCCAAAGTCTGGGTCCGGCGTCGGCTGGTGTCGCCTCCTCTCCGACGTCAACACGGCTGGAGTATAAAAGGCATCGGCCGACGCCATCTTCTTCAGTGTTTCTTGCCCCAGATGCCAGGTGCCCTCCTAGGAAGGCTAAATTTGGTAAATGGATAAAAATAATCCCAAACATGCACAACAGTAATAAACAGATACACCATAGGAATACCCCCAGCTAATGGGAAAAGGGGTAGGGACCCAAAAAGGATACAGAGGGGTAGGTGGGAGGGAAAATCCGACTGCAGTTGCATATCTATCGGACATCTACATTTATGGTAGGTACAAAACTGTACTATGTCCTTCAAGAATGCAACTGCAGTCATAACATATGGGTTGAATACCATAGCCAAGCTGGGGGTGGATGGAACTAAGATAAGGATGGTGTAGCTAAAATCCCCTGCAGGACTGCCGAAGCAAAGCCTGCTCGGGATCTGGAATATAAGGGCAGGTTGTAGTGCTTGGTAAATGTATGCACGGAGCTCCATGTAGCAGCCTCTAAAATGTCCTTTGTTGCCACTCCTCTTAGGAAAGCTGTGGAAGTGGCCATAGCTCTGGTGGAATGTGGCCTAATATTGGCTGGCACACCTTTTCCATGGAAAGAATAGCAGAATCTGATGCAATGTCCAATCCATTTTGAAATTGTTTGTTTGGTGATTGCTTTTCCTTGCACTCGAGCAGCATAGGCTACAAACAGTTGGTCAGACTTTCTTGTGTCCTTAGTTCTGTCCAAGTAGTAACGTAGTTGTCTGTGTATGTCCAAAGTATGCAGCAGCTTTTCCCCCCTATTTTGAGGATTGGGGAAGAATGTAGGCAGGTGAATAGCTTGATTTAGAGACACCCTGGAAATAACTTTGGGCATGAATGTAGGATTGGTTCTTAGAGAAACTCTGTCTTGATGAAAAATGAGGAAGGGAGGCACTGCCATGAGTGCCTGTATCTCCGAAACTCTTCTTGCAGATGTGACTGCCAATAAGAAGGCAGTCTTCCATGAAAGAAATTGCATTTCTGAACTTGCTGCTGGCTCAAATGGAGGAAGAGTTAATTTTTCCAACACATAATTGAGGTCCCATGCAGGTACTGGCTGTTTTCTGGGAGGTTTGATATTCTTTATTCCCCTTAGAAACGGTCTTAGCAAGGGATGAGAAAACACTGGAGGGTCACAGTTGTATTTTGCCGAGATTGCTGAGGCATGAATCTTTACTGAAGAGTATGAAAGTCCAGTGTGAAGTAGTTCTGCCAAGTATTCTAAAATCTGAGGTATACTCGGTAATGCTGTGCCCTGACCCCTGTTGGCATTCCAGATGCCAAATCTCTTCCATTTGGCTGAATATGTTTTTCTTGTGGAAGGTCTGCATGCTTCCAGCAAGATCTCTTGAACCGATTTTGATAGAGAGTTAGGTGGAGAAGTCATGTTAGTCTCCAGGCTGTCAGATGTAATGATTTCAGGTCTTGATGTACAGTCCTGTAATTGTGTTGTGTTAGGAGCAGGGGCCATAGTTTGGTCCGAGTTATGGTCAATAGCAATGGGTACCAGTGTTGCCTTGGCCAGTCTGGAGCTATCAAAATACCTGTTGGGTGTTCTGCTTTGATCTTCAGTATCACCTTGGTCAGCAGAGGCAGAGGAGGGAATGCATACATTTTTACAGAATTCCAGCTGAAGGAGAGAGCATCCGTCTTCCAGGCTAGAGGATGGCGAGTCCTTGTGCAGAACCTTTTCAGGTGATGATTTAGGTGGGATGTGAAAAGATCTACATCCGGTCTTCCCCATGTCTTCGTCAGTTGAGAGAAAATGTGAGGATGCAGCATCCATTCATGTGGATCCATGAAATTTCTGTTCAGGTTGTCCGCCAGTACATTGTCCTTGCCTGGTACAAACTGGGATTGTAAATGTATCTTCAGGCTCAGGGATTTTTCCCAGAGAAGCATTGTTAGTCTGCAGAGGGGATAAGAGTGAGTGCCTCCCTGCTTGTTTATGTACCACATGACAGTGGTGTTGTCTGTCCTTATCAGTAAATGTCCTTGTTGTAGTGATTTTTCGAAAGTCTCGATAGCATGTATCACTGCCAACATTTCCTTTTGGTTTATGTGCAGATGTCTTTCCTTTGGGGTCCATTGCCCCTGAATGCACCTGTCCTCCATGTGCGCCCCCCATCCATGGTCTGAGGCGTCTGTTGTAATCATTTGGCCTGCTTGAGGTCTGTTGAAAGGCATACCTTTGTTTTGCTGACTGGCTTGAGCCCACCATAAAAATTCTTTTTGCAGACATGGAATAAGTGGGATTATGTCCTCTAGGCCTTGGCTGTGTTGAGACCATAAGTTTTTTTAAATACCATTGCAGCCTTCTCATATGAAGTCTTGCCAAAGGTATCAGCAGGATGCAAGATGCCATGAACCCCAGGGCCTGCAGGATTTTCCATGCAGTCAGCTGGGAGAGTTTTGCTAGGCCTTTGAAGTACTCTGGTAAATGCTGCTGTTTTTCCTCTGTGAGGTAGGCCCATTTGGTTTTCTGTGTCCAGTTTGGCTCCTAAGAAGGTAATCTGTTGGGATGGCAGTAGCTTTGACTTCTGAATGTTGACTGTGTATCCCAAGGCCTGCAGTAGATGCATGACTTAGTCCAAATTTTCTTTTAAGGTTTGTTTGTTGTCTGCTTGTATGAGGCAGTCCAAGTAGGGGTATATTTGAATCCCCTGCAGTCTGCAGCGTGCCACTACTGATGCCAGGCATTTCGTGAACACTCTGGGCGCAGTAGATAAGCCAAACAGCAATGCTGAGAATTGATAATGCTCTGTCCCTGCAAGAAATCTGAGGTATCTTCTGCAGCTTTGTCTGATTGGGACATGCAGGTATGCCTCCTTAAGGTCCAGAGTGACCAGCCAAGACCCCTTGCCCAGCATGGGAAGGAGTTGCTGCAACGTCAGCATTTTGAACTTTGGCACTATGAGAAAAGTGTTTAGAGATGACAAGTCCAGTATGGGTCTCCATTTGTTTTCTTTTCTTGGAACAAGGAACAGTCTTGAATAAAATCCCTGGCCTTGCTCCTGAGGAGGAACCCTTTCTATTGCTTTTATACTTAACAGCTTGGAAACTTGAGAGAATGCCTCTGCCCTTTGATGATGTGGCAGGTTTGGCATGCCTTGTCTTATTGGTAATGTGTGGAAGTGGAATCTGTAACCTTTGTCTATCAAATCCAGAATCCAGTTGTCCTTGGTTAAGATATGCCAGTTTTGTGAGAATAAGGATAATTTTCCGCCCAAGGGTGCTTCTCTTTGAACCTTTGTAGGCGGAATGAAAATCAAGTCATTGCGATTGTCCTTGTGGAGCAGCTGAACTGTCTGCACCACTTCTTTGATTTGGAGGTTGCCATTGGCGTCCCCTGTGAGATCCTCGGTATTGTCCTCTACCTCGGGCACGTCTGCTTTTTCCCCTTTGAAACTTGTCTGAGCCGGGGAAGGACCAATTCTTTGAGGGCCAGTTTCTGCTGAATCTGGGTGGCTGAACCTGAAGGAAATCCTTGACTGTCTGTACTGACTTTGCTTTTTCCTCAATGGATTTCAATACATCTTGTGCATTAGCACCAAAAAGCTTCTGTTTTTCCAAAGGTGCATCAAGTAACTTTACTTTAACATGGTCAGGCAAAGACTGATCCTTTAAC
This sequence comes from Protopterus annectens, assembly GCF_019279795.1. Lineage (NCBI taxonomy): Eukaryota > Metazoa > Chordata > Ceratodontiformes > Protopteridae > Protopterus > Protopterus annectens. The sequence continues at coordinate 719,141,212 of NC_056727.1, read as the reverse complement.
CAAGCATGTCTACGTATCACAGCCCCAGTCATAGCTGCCCTACATGAAGCTTCCAGTGCATCATAACCACACTGTAGAAAATGGTTATTAACCTGCTGAGTGCTATGTATATGATCTTGCAATGCCTTTTTATCAATAGGCTCAGGAGAAGCTAACTTTTTCTGTAAATCATCCAGGAGAAAATTCTGGTACTGAAACATGTGAAAAAGGCAATTTAGTGACCTCATGGCCAGGGTAGTAGAAGTATATACTTTTTTACCCCATCTCGCCAGGGACCTTGCTTCCCTGTCTGCTGGCAGTGGGTTTTTGGCAGAGGAGGCAGCCACGCCCTTGAAGCCCTGTGAAATAGTTTCTAGATCCACAGAGTGGGCCTTAAAAAGGTGCTTGTGAGTGTCAGGGACCCTATAATATCTGTCCGGCTTGATAGGAGCCGGAGGAAGAAAATCAGGGTTAGCACAGGAGTCAGAGAAAACATCATCCAAGACATCCATAACAGGTGGATTAGCTAAAGGCCTGTGCTGGGGAAGCTTGAGGAAGGTACGAAGCCTTTTCCTGGAGTCAGAGAATTCCTGACCCTGCCATTGAAAATGTTCCCTCATGGAATGCAGGACTTCACCCAAAGAGAAATCCTCTGGAGGGGAGGCAGAGGGAATTGATTCCTCAGCATCAGAGTCCTCATAGGCCTGGAAGGATTCTTCTTGGGCATCAGTGTTCAGAATCCCCGGAGGCTTCATCCGAGGAGAGGTTGTCCGCCTGCTCAGTTCTGGGCCTTTTCTCTGCAGGTGGCTGGGAACCCCTTTCCGGATGAGGCTGAGACCCCCTGATAAGGGAAATAAGATCAGCAGCCAGAGACATAATTTGCTTATCAGAAGAAGGGGCCTGGGCAGTAGGTCTAGGATGGGCCTTGGCCTGGCTTGCGGCCTTAGCACGTGCAAAGGCCTTGATGGACATGGATACAGGAGGCCTAGAAGCCCCACGTGCAGGCGTAACCTTGTCCACAGAAATGGTGTCGGGTAGATCCAGAACTTCGGTTTCTGGAGGAAAATCAACAACCGGCACCGGAGAGATCTCAGAGACCACAGGTCGTGTTAACGCTGTGTCGTCGGCCTGGAGCGGTAGATTTACCACTTCCGAAGGGACCGGCGCACTAGCAGAGGGTTTGGGAGTAGCATCGGTAGTGGACGCGGGCCGAGGATGTCGGTCCCGGTCCTTGCGTTTTTTTAGCAGATTGGGTAGTCGGTTGATCCGACGGCATGATGTACGCAAAGGATTCACCGAAAAAGTCCTCAGTGAATTCTGCCCGGCGCCTGAGAGTGCGCTTATTAAAGCGAGCACAGGCAGCACAGGCAGAGACGTCGTGGTCTGGGCCCAGGCAAGGAAGGCAGAGAGAATGGAAGTCCTTATGAGGTATTTGTTTACCACAAGACAAACAATTATTAACTTTCGCAATTTGTTCTGACGTCGGCTGAGGCAAGAATAAATGTTCCCCAACAGGGTACTTAGCTTTTAGATGACTTCGGTACTGAAAACACAGGAGCTGACCGACCGGCACTTGCGAACTGCTTCTGCTTCGGGCACCGCGCGGCAAGAAAGACTGAAGAAGATGGCGTCGGCCGATGCCTTTATACTCCAGCCGTGGTGACGTCGGAGAGGAGGCGACACCAGCCGACGCCGGACCCAGACTTTGGAATTCGGCTGACCGAGGGCTGCCTGAGGCAGGACAACCCATATGTTATGACTGCAGTTGCATTCTTGAAGGACATCTCGTTTTCGAATGTCTGACACTCTCTGCTCTGAGTCTAGCTGAAAGATTGAGTGTGTCTAAGGTGGCGCCTATAAAGGTAATAGACTGATAAGGCGACAAGGCAGATTTTTCAAAATTTATTGAAATGCCTAGAGCTTGGCAAGATTGGATGGTGAGGTCCCTGGATAGAAGAAGCTGGTGTCTGGTGGTGGCGGTAAGGAGCCAGTCATCTAAATATGGAAACACCTGGAATCCTTGACGTCTCAAGTGAGCCGCGACCACTGCCATGCATTTGGTAAACACATGGGGGGCTGTAGTGAGACCAAAGGGCAGGGCCCTGAACTGGTAGTGACTGGCTCCCAGCCTGAAGCGGAGATATCTCCTGGAGCGTCTGTTCATCTTGATGTGGTAGTAGGCGTCCTGAAGATCTATCAAGCATATCCAATTGTCCTGACCCAAGAAGGGTAGAATGGACTGTAGCATGACCATCCGGAATTTTGTTTTCCTGACATACTTGTTTAAGTAGCTGAGATCCAGTATGGGTCTCCAGTCCCCTGTTTTCTTTAGTACCAAAAAGAATTTGGAGTAGATTCCGGATCCTTGCTGGTCTGCTGGGACTGACTGGATAGCTCTTTTTGATAGCAGCTTTGAAATTTCTAATGCTGCTTGTTCCCTTAGACTGGGTGGAACGTCTGGAAGGGATCCTTTGGGTTGGGATGGGATGTGAAGAAAGGGAATTTTGTAACCCTCGGATATGATAGACTGTACCCATTTGTCTTGAGTAAGGGAAAGCCAGGCTTTTGGGTACAGGGATAACCTTCCCCCGACTGCCTCCGAAGGTGGACAGCCGGGCAGCCCCTCAGGGATGCTGAAAGGGTTTATCAGAGAACGTTTCTCTGCTACCCTGGTTTTGCGGACCTCCTCTGCCTCTAGGGCAGCGTCTATTATTATTCCCCCCTCTGCCTCTAGAGGAGAATTGACCTTGTGCGTCAGATGAGACTCCCTGGGATTGTTTACGGAACCACATCTTTCCTCCCCTCTGACCTTTGGGATAGGGTCCAGAAGGGGTAGAAAAACGGACTCCTACGGCAGAGAGTGTCTTACCTTCTACCTCACACCTGGTCAATGTATCCTTCACCTGTGGACCAAACAAGGATGATCCAAAGGGAGAATTGGTGAAGGATGCCTTGAAAGGGTCCGCAAAGTTGCACAGCCACATCCAGGTGTGACGTCGTAAGGCAACACCTGTACCTGCGGCTCTACTCGCCCCATCCGCAGCATATGAGACAAGCCGCATGGAGGAGTTAACGATGGAATTCAGGGTTGCCAACTGGGAGTTCATTCTGTCTTGGAACCCCTCAGCTGTAGGATCCTTTATCACTTCACCCATATCCTTGATTTAATCTCTCTGGAGACGAGTGAAGTGGCATAAGTAGTTAAACGACCTCATCGAAAAGGTCGCTGATGAGAACATCCGCTTACCGTACCTGTCCATGGTCCTAGATTCCTTATTAGGAGGATGGACAGGAACCGAAGGATCGGCTAACTCCTTCTTAGTGACCGCAGCCACCACCATGGCATCAACGGGGACACCTTTGGATAAAAAATCTTTATCTCTAGGGGCAGTAATAAATTTAGATGGCCTCCTCGGGGTGGGTTCCACTGAATCAGGAGCAGTCCAGGCCTTAATTGCCACCACTTCCATAAGGGGGTCAAAGGGAGGGGACACCCAGGAGGTAAAAGGGCGAGAGCCAAACGCCTCAAGATACACTGACTCATCCTCCGAAGGGTTAAGGGCTGGCCAGTTCCCCCTCTGTTTCAGGATCTCAAGGATGTCAGCAAAGGAGACATCCAGAGGGGGATCGAGGGGAACCTTCAGATTCCTCAAAGTCAGTGTCAGCAAAAAAAGCAAAAAACGCTAAAATACCACTCGCCCTCAATGCAGCTAAGATAAAGGCAAAACCAGCCTGAATTAAATCAGCATATAAAACATTTAATAAAATCAGTAAAGGTTGAGCGCTTTCACTCGCATCACACGAGCTTCATCAGAACAAGTACAAATTCAAGTCATTCCATTTAAATATCAAAATTGGCGCCAAAAAATAAAATCAACTCTTAAAGCAGTATTACAAATTCATTGCATAAATATGCTGTAACAGTTGACAGTTTCTATCCTGTTTACTACTATAAGTGTAACATTTTAATAAATATATATCAATAAATCTGATATTCAAATAAAAATTACACTATTAAATATAATATTAAATAACACATTTAGCTTCTCAACATTAATACAGGTTTCACAGAAATATAGTCGTTAATACCTGGTGCAGTCATAGCATCAGTAAATAACTGCCACCAGTATTCCTTATATGCCAGCAAGTTCTTAGTATTTCCACCCCTAGGGTCTATTGCTATGACATCCAAAATGGCAAATTTAAAATAATGCTCCACACCTTCCTTATCAATATGCCGATATAGTGCATTGGTCACGTCCTTTGTTTTAATGCTATAATTATGAGCATATATTCTCTCTTTAAATTGTCTTTGGGTTCTCCCTATATAATAGGCTGGACAGATCATGCACTTGGCCATATATATAAGCATGCTAGTTTTACAATTTCCTTTTTTAAAATTAACAGTAGTCTTATTGATGTTTTCCAGCATTAAACTACTTAATTCCAAGATGTCCTTACACTGATTGCAAGCCCCACACTTCCTAGTATGTAGGTCTGTAGATGTATTGGTCCTAACTCCGTTTTCAAAATAAAATTTCAGACTCTTACCCATTTTGTGGACAAAATAAGGTCTTACACCTAAAATATTAATAATGTCCTGTTCAACAAAACATAGATCCCAATACTTGGTCATAATGTTCTTAATATCTTTTGTGTGTGGGCCAAATTCTAAAATACATGCCCTGTTAAACTTAGTATTATCTGTACTGTTCAAATCTTTAATATTGGTCTCAGCATCATTGTTGTTGTTTATTCCCAACAATGGAGTATACTTGGTACCCCATTGTTCTAAAACATATTGACTAGTGTTCAACAACATTTTCTCATCATATCCTCTTTCCATGAATAACCTGGTAATATACCTCACCTCCTCAATCATATCAGTATAGTCAGAAGTCATCCTTAATGCTCGTACTAGTTGCCCTTTAAAAATATTGTTTTTCACTTTATAAGGGTGATTACTGCTAAACTCTATGTACGAGTTTGTAAAGGTACTTTTTCTATGTATCTTAGATTTAAAACTGCTACCATTGTATGTTATTAGTGTGTCTAAATAAGCTACTCCAGTATGATTGTATTCACAAGTAAATTTCAAGTAACTTGTACTATTGTTCAAGTAAGTGACAAACTCAGTGAATGAATTGCTGTTCCCATTCCACAAAATATAGATATCATCTAGATACCGGGAATAATAAACAATGTTATCAAAGTACTTACTACCAAAACATATGTTTCTTCCCAATCAAGTAACACCATATTGGCATAAATGGGGGCACAAGCTGCCCCCATAGCCACACCTTGGGTTTGTCTAAACCTCTCACCCTCAAAGTAGATGTAATTATTGTCAAGTACAATACTCATTAACTCAGACAATAGCGGAATCCTTTCCCAACTCAATTTACTATGTTTAACCATACTATTGGTAAAAGCAGTAATCCCTTCATTATGTGGGATACATGAGAATAAGTCAACTACATCGATGGAAGACAATAATAAGTCTTTACATGAGGTGTGAGTAGGAAATTTTTTTAGGAAAACCCAGGAATCTTTCACTAGATGTTTAATGTCAGAGTAAATAGGTTTGAGCAAGGTGTCAATAACTACTCCAATGGGAAAGGTTTTTGATCTACTTCCTGAGATAATGGGGCGTAGAGGAGGCTCGGAAATATTTTTATGTACTTTAGGAATGCCAACAATCGTGGCCATATAAGGAGAATCAACCGAATGTAATGGTACAGATCTTCAGAAATTCTCTGTTCCAACAGAAAATCTTCCAAATACATGTCTATCCTCCTATATGCCACTTTTACCTCATTAATTGAAACAGACTCATAGTTACCAGAGTTGTGTAAAATGTTATGTAACTTGGAACTGTAAAGAAAGGCATCAAAAAGTACAATTCCTCCACCCTTATCGGGTTTCATGATACGCACATTATTATTCTTCCGCAGCCCATTTAATATATTCTGTTCTTCAGTGGTAAGATTTCTACTCACTTTTAACCTCTTAGTTTTGTTTTTGTACCTATATAATTCCCTTGATACCTTGTTCTCATATATCTGTACTAGCGGATTGCTTACTGGAATGAAACTACTTTTTTTCTTCAGTTTATTAAGCTGTATTGTGGTGTCAGTTTGCTCACCATACATCAAAGCTAAATTTAATTTCCTAGTATAGAGCTTAAGCTCACTTAAGCTGTCAACCAAGTTAAAATTGGTTGTGGGTATGAATTTCATACCTTTCGAAAACAAGGCGAAATAAGTAGTATCCAATTCTAAATTGACATAATTGAATATTTTAAAATTGTTATATTCAAAAATAATCCCATCTTGCTTAATTGCATTAGGATCTGTTTCTCCATTAATACTAATTACGCTGTTTACAGTTTAAGTTTTCACTAATTAAAATTTCTTTTTCCAACCACCCATTTATGCCAATATGGTGTTACTTGATTGGGAAGAGACGTATGTTTTTGGTAGCAAGTACTTTGATAACATTGTTTATTATTCCCGGTATCTAGATGATATCTATATTTTGTGGAATGGGAACAGCAATTCATTCACGGAGTTTGTCACTTACTTGAACAATAGTACAAGTTACTTGAAATTTACTTGTGAATACAATCATACTGGAGTAGCTTATTTAGACACACTAATAACATACGATGGTAGCAGTTTTAAATCTAGGATACATAGAAAAAGTACCTTTACAAACTCGTACATAGAGTTTAGCAGTAATCACCCTTATAAAGTGAAAAACAATATTTTTAAAGGGCAACTAGTACGAGCATTAAGGATGACTTCTGACTATACTGATATGATTGAGGAGGTGAGGTATATTACCAGGTTATTCATGGAAAGAGGATATGATGAGAAAATGCTGTTGAACACTAGTCAATATGTTTTAGAACAATGGGGTACCAAGTATACTCCATTGTTGGGAATAAACAACAACAATGATGCTGAGACCAATATTAAAGATTTGAACAGTACAGATAATACTAAGTTTAACCGGGCATGTATTTTAGAATTTGGCCCACACACAAGATATTAAGAACATTATGACCAAGTATTGGGATCTATGTTTTGTTGAACAGGACATTATTAATATTTTAGGTGTAAGACCTTATTTTGTCCACAAAATGGGTAAGAGTCTGAAATTTTATTTTGAAAACGGAGTTAGGACCAATACATCTACAGACCTACATACTAGGAAGTGTGGGGCTTGCAATCAGTGTAAGGACTACTGTTAATTTTAAAAAAGGAAATTGTAAAACTAGCATGCTTATATATATGGCCAAGTGCATGATCTGTCCAGCCTATTATATAGGGAGAACCCAAAGACAATTTAAAAAGAGAATATATGCTCATAATTATAGCATTAAAACAAAGGACGTGACCAATGCACTATATCGGCATATTGATAAGGAAGGTGTGGAGCATTATTTTAAATTTGCCATTTTGGATGTCATAGCAATAGACCCTAGGGGTGGAAATACTAAGAACTTGCTGGCATATAAGGAATACTGGTGGCAGTTATTTACTGATGCTATGACTGCACCAGGTATTAACGACTATATTTCTGTGAAACCTGTATTAATGTTGAGAAGCTAAATGTGTTATTTAATATTATATTTAATAGTGTAATTTTTATTTGAATATCAGATTTATTGATATATATTTATTAAAATGTTACACATAGTAGTAAACAGGATAGAAACTGTCAACTGTTACAGCATATTTATGCAATGAATTTGAAATACTGCTTTAAGAGTTGATTTTATTTTTTGGCGCCAATTTTGATATTTAAATGGAATGACTTGAATTTGTACTTGTTCTGATGAAGCTCGTGTGATGCGAGTGAAAGCGCTCAACCTTTACTGATTTTATTAAATGTTTTATATGCTGATTTAATTCAGGCTGGTTTTGCCTTTATCTTAGCTGCATTGAGGGCGAGTGGTATTTTAGCGTTTTTTGCGGACATTTGGTGTGGATACGCAAGACGTTGTTTAAGTCAGTGTCAGAGGTGATAGACTCAGGGGAGGCAATGTGCTTCCTCTTGCACTGCCTCTTCCTAGAGGGATCTCCTACCGGGTCAGGAGAGGCCTCGGAAGAGGAGGAAATTCCCAATGGGGAAACTTGAGGAGTTGGCTCTCTGCAGTCTAATGCAAGGGGGTGGGTAGAAATCACCACAGGCACTGTAGATGGAGGAGCTGACTGAGCAGACTGTGGGGCAGACCCTGGTTCTAGCACGCTCCGCATGACCTCGAAAGCACCCCTATCAGGCAAGGCCGGAGGTCCCCGCTCCGAAGAGACAAGGACCCCCCCGGCACCAACAGGGACGGCTCCGAAGCCGATGTCGGAGCCGAACTCACCAGCGCCAAAGCCCCGAGAGGGAGAGCGGGGTCGGACAAGGGTCCGATGCCACTTGCCCCCTCGGAGCCGACGAGGGAAGCTCGGTGCCGAGATCCCTCCAAGGAGGAGATCGGAGCAGACGATGGAGCCGAAAGGGAAGGTATCGGATCCGACGCACCGACAGTCATGGCTCCGACAAGCCCTGGCTCTGAACTCAAAGGAGTCGGAGGAGGAATATATTGGGGAACGGAAATAGCCACTGACTGCTGAGTCGGGCTATGCAGCATTTGGGCCAGTGCCTCGGACTTGAGAAGTCTACTCACTACCCTTTGCAAATCGTGGTCAGATAGCCTGGAAGACCGTGAGGAATGTGTTCTATGGCTCCGTTCAGAAAGAAGAGGGGATCCTGGCGCCGAGTGCACGGAGCCGATAGAGGGGGATCTAGATCTCTTCCTAGAATGTTGCTCCGATAAGAGTATCGGAGGCAACGGAGTTTTATCAACCTCGGCTCCAGCCGGAGCCGAGGTAACAGTATGAGGCTTGGAAACATCGGCTCTGGCCAGAGCCGATGTCGAAGCAGACTTTACATTTCCAGAAGTCGACTCAGAAACCGGAGCCAACTGTTTGGAAGTTTTAGAAGGCTTTCCCGACACAGACAGAGTCGGGGGGGCCTTGAGGCTTTAATAAGCCATGCAAGATTTAATTTATTCTTACGTTCCTGCAGGACTCTAGGGCTAAAACCATGGCAAACAGCACAAGAGTCCTGCAGGTGCAAAGGTCCCAGGCAATACACACAAGAAGTGTGACCGTCTGTCAGAGACATTTTCTGACAGCACGAGTCACACTTCTTGAAGCCTGAGACCTTAGACATAATAAAAGGTCCATGAAAAACACAAAAAAACACACACATACACACACACACACACACACACACACACACACACACACACACACACACACACACACACACACACACACACACACTCCTTAATTAAAAATAAAATACCAGTCACACAAGGGGACTATAAGGGGCCTAAGGCCTAAAACTAAAGGGAAATAAAAGAAGGAATTAAGGGCAACAAAGATGTCGAACCAGGAAAAGGGGTATTTAAAACTAAAGGTTTTAGGGAAAAAAAAAAAAAGAGTACTAGGGGTCTAAGATTGAAAATTTTACATTTAAATCTTTGACTAACCTGCCAGAGCCGGTAGAAAAGTACCTAGTCAGCTAAGCGGCAAACGAGATCTGGGTAGTTACCGCATAGCATTGTGGGATATAGGGGAGCCTCGAGCCGGTGGAATTAGCTCTCGAGCTTTAGTATTGGCAGAGTCGGAGCCGAGGATCGGCTCCGAACCCATCCAGCAAGAATGAAGGTGAGATAGACAACTTAACATTAATGGATTACATTTGGGGTGGACAGAAGTATAGTCCAGTCCCAGGGAATAGTGTGTGTTCCTGTTGTGCTTGTAAGGGAAATTGTGGAATTTTACTCATTTGCTCTGTGTTCTGGTGCTTTCAGTGACACTCCCACACTGGTGTCAGTGGTGAGGATTGAGGCTCCTTAATTATTTTAAGTGAGGGATGTCACATTATTGGTGGCAGTCCGATTTGATATTAACCGGATGTCACAAGTTATATACAATCAGTCAACCATTTGGCTAATGTAACTTCAGACACTGGCATGCCTAACCTGGAAGTGGAAAAGGAAACAAACTAGTCAGATGTCCTAAAGTCTTTGGTTTTATGAAGGTAGAAACAAAGTTGTCTATGCACGTCCAACAGGTGTAACATGTACCCTTCCTTTGTTTGAGAAATTTGGAAAGACTGGGAAATTAATGACTTGGTTGACATGACTCAGAAGTTTTGGCAGAAAAGACAGGTTAGTCTGCAATGAAACTGTGCCCTTAAAAAAAAAAAAAAAATTAGGAAAGAAGGCTTTGAAGACAGTTTGGAGTTCAGATACTCTTCTAGCTTCATCCAGTTCCATCTTGAAGCAGTCAGGAGCCACTAGAAAAATGGATTTCCAAAATAAAAGTTGAAGTCAGCTTTGGCAGAAGGCTCAAATGGTGACAGAGTTCAAGCCTGAAGCATTATATATAAATTATAGTGGAGTAGGGGGGGGGGGTCTTTCAGTGAAGGTCTGAGCAGAAAAGGCTCCTTTAATAAAGACCTTGTAAAGTTTAGAAGCTAAGGAAGAGTTATTTTTGCCCAGGTGAAGATTAGAACTGGCAGCCAACTGAACTTTAAATGTTTAGAAAGTAGCTCATTCATTGAAAATCAAAGTTAAACATTCTAGGATAGCTGGGACAGGTGTAGAAAAAGGGTCCACATCTTTGCTGAAGGCCCAAAAGATAAACCTTTTACGTTTACTCTTGTAGATCTTTCTAGTAGAAGCCTTGTGAGAAGATATCAAAAAGTGATAGCAAGGGGAGGAGCCTGAGCTGTCTAGCAATCAGTGGAAATAGAGAAACCAGGCTATCAACTTGAGGCCTGCTATGTCCACATGACTCATGTCTGAGGTTGGATACAGAATCCAGGGTGGATTTAGAAGATGAGGACAGAGGAATGGGAACCAAATCTGATCAGGCCAAAAAGATGCAAGGAGGATGAATTAGAGCCTAGGGAGGAAAGGCATAAAGGAGACAAGAGGGTCTATCATGAACCAGACCATCTCTCGGTGACACCCTCGGTGGAGGGTTCAGAGCAAAGAACTTGCTGTACTTGGAAGAAACGAAAAGATCGCAGCATAGCTGGCCCCATCAACAGAAAATTCTCTGCCAAACTGACACTGAGACACCACTTGTGAGGCATCAGAATGGACCTGCATTAATCTGTCAAGCTATTAAACTGTATTTCCCCAGAATATATGTGTTGCTATTAGAAAGCGATTGGAAGAAATCACCCACTGCCATACTCATAGCTTCTTGACAAAGACGATAAGATTCGATTCCCCATGTCTATTGATGCACCAGACTACCAACATGTTTGTTAATCTGTACCACAATTGTTCTGGATGGGAGTACGTCTTGAAATGCCTACAATGCTAGGACTGCTCATCTCCAGAACACCGATTATGTGCATGGGCATCTATGGGGGACCATGTACCTTGGACAATCTCTCAAGTAATGTTCCCCCCACGAGTTGGGATGCATCTGTGGTTACAGTAGCCTTGGAGGGTTTGAGTGAATCCATCAAAAATGTATTTACCTTTTGCATGTTCGAGTTACCTTAGTTGGCATGGATAATGGGCCATTAAGTTACTGGAGTCCACTGAAGAATTTTCATGTGGAACCTGAACAGTGGAAGAGAGCGACAGCTTCTGCCACAGAGCAGACATTATGAAGTCTCAGTCAAGCCAGAAGGGATGAATACTTGAACACTTCCTTGACTTGGGATTCTACAGTGTGCATTTGGGTTGAGGGAAGAGGGAACTATCACACTGACTGTATCCAAACGAGCAGCAATGAACTCCATACTCTCTGCTGGTGTGAGATGAGACTGACTGATTCCTAGATGTGAACACCGGAAGTGTTTAGTCACTTGCTTGTATTAGACAATGTCTGGCTGAAGCAGTCGGGTGCCAATAGTCTAGATACAGAAAATGGAATCCCAGCAGTCTGAAGTGAGCTGCTACAACTGCTATGCACTTGGTGAGCACCCTGGGGGCTATGGTGAGACCAAAGGGCAGCTCTCAGAACTGAAGACTGGCTCCTAGCCAGAGACGTAGGTATCTCCTGGAGTGCCTATTCATTTTGATGCAAGTACACATCCTGAAGCTCTAGTGGGCACATCTAATCATCCTTCTGGAAAAAGGGGCAGAATGGCCTGAACTGTGACCATCCAAGACTTTGTATACTGCATAAACTGATTTAATTTGCTGAGATACTGAAATGGTCTCAAGTTCCAGGTCTTTTTTGGCACCAAGAATGTTGAGCAAGATCCAGACTCTCTCTGGTCTGGCAACCTCTTAAATGACTCCTGTCTAACAGCTTTAACCTCTAGAGATGCTACTTCCCTCCCAACTGGGTGGAACACTAGTTTTCTTCTGAAATGTTAGGCGGCAGGGTTGGGAAAATGGTAGGATATAACCTCTAGATACAATCCTCTGCACCCATGAATCTTTTGTGATGCTAAGCCAGGCTCTCTTGTGCAGGGACAGATGTCCCCTAACTGCCTCCAGAAAGGGGAAGTTGGGCCTCCTTTCAAAAGTACTGATAGGACCAGTCAGAGAAAGAATCTCTCGATCCCTGGTTTTGCAGACCAACTCTCCCAAGAGGGTAGAGTCTTCTGTTCGAGCTCCTGGGGAAACTCCTCTCCGAGGGATTCATCGAAAGGACCCTGGAACTTTTTAAACCACAGCTTTACTACCATCTCATTGGTTCCTACAGAAGGGCCTTTGAGGGGCAGAAAAATGTACACCCACAGCAGACAGGCTCTTTCTTTCTTTCCTGTTCACACCTGGTGAGTGCTTCTTTAATCTTGGGGCCAAATAGAGGTGACCCAAAGGGCACAATGACAAATGAAGACAAATGGTTCCACAAAGTCACATAAGCATATCAGGAATGTCTAATGGCTATTTCTTAACTCACCATCCATGAGGTACCATCCGCAACATGGGAGACCAATCTCCTGGATGAATTAGTGATAGACTGAAGGGTGGCCACTTGTGAGGAAATTCTATTCCCATCCTCTGAGAACATGGACCCCTAAAGCACTTTGACCAAATCTTTGTAGTCTTGTAGAAGTGCCAAATAATTCAGCAATCTAATTCCAAAGGTTGCTGAAGTATAAGCATGCTTCCCAAATCTGTCCAGAGCCTTGGACTCCCAGTCAGGGAGATGGACAGAGGAACTCTGCTCCACTAGTTCTTTTCTTTCAGCCGCAGTAACAACCATGACATCAAAAGGGACTCCCTTACTCCAACATGCACGTCTTTAGGAGGGGCAAGAATCGTATCCAGTCCTTTAGGAATTGGCTCAGATGTGTCCAGCTCCTTCCACTCCTGCCAGCAAGACCAGGTCTACAAGCTTGTCAACCAGGGGATCACCCAGGAGGTAAACTGGCAAGACCTGAAAGCCTCCAGAAAATATAAATTCCTCTTAGCAGGGGGTATCGGAAGATCCACAACCTCTGGGAAGCTCCAGGATGTCTCCAAAGGAGTTGACATCAGCAGAACCCTCTCCCTCATTAAATTCAGTATACTTAGTGAAAATCTAAGTGCCTCCTTTTGCAAATCCTCTTACAACATACCTCCTCAGTGGGGTATGCTAGGGAAGTATCGGAAGAGATCATGCCCTGATAGACTGGCTAAAGGCTTGCTCTAGTTGGCTGCCGCATTGGAAGGGATGATAAAGGCTCAGGACACAACAGAATGAGGCAAAGCTGTCTGTTCCGATGGGAGCAAGAATAAGAAGTTATGTACTCACCATAACGTTCCATCTGAGTAAGTAAACTTAATTTGTCTGCAACCTGTGGGATACGGATCCGACCTTGGGTCTGAGCCGGCAACTTTAAAAAGCTTAGATCCAAGCTCCTAGCTCCTCCCCTTACCCATAATCCCCTGCCAACCCTGACTGACCTCAGATCAAGTCTGCCCGCAAGCACTATAGTGGATAACTAACTACATTATCAGAATGGTACATCACTATAAGACATGAAAAACATCTGAAGGTCAGGGGGACAGAGGGGGGGGAACGGGACGGCTGCAGACAAATGAAGTTTACCTACTCAGATGGAACGTTATGGTGAGTACATAACTTCTTAATCTGAAGTAGTTAACTTCATTTGGTCTGCAACCTGGTGGACAAAGTCCCCAGCTACCTAAACCTTGGGCGGCCTTCATGGAAGGATATTCTGGAGCACTGCAGAGCCAAAAGAAGTTCTCCCTCTGGAGGTAATGTCCAATTTATAATGATTGATGAAGGTATGAGATGAGGTCCAAGTGGCTGCTGAACAGCTATCATCCAAGCAAACCCTGGATTTAAAGGCGGCAGATGTAGCCATAGACCTAGTTGAATGGGCATGAACTCCTTGAGGTGCGGGCCTGCCGGAATTTTGATAAGCTGTAATGATACACTGTGAAATACATCTCGATAAGGAAACCTTCGAGACTGGTTTACCTAGATTAAATTTGGCAAAGGAGACGAACAACTGGTCGGATTGTCTATAACCAGATGTCCTATGAATGTAAAATCTAAGTTGTCTGTGCATGTCCAAAGAATGTAGTCTGTACTCCCCTTTGTTCTGGTAGTTAGGAAAGAAGACCGGCAAATTGACAGATTGGTTAATATTAGATTCAGAAACTACTTTCGGGAGGAAGGAGGGATTGGTCCTGAGGTAAACCCTATCCTTGTGAAAGGCTAAGTATGGGGGTTTCACAGAAAGAGCTTGCAATTCAGATACTCTCCTGGCTGAAGTAATAGCCACAAGAAAGACTGTTTTCCAAGACAAATATTTGAGGTCTACTGAAGACGCCGGTTCGAAGGGAGGGGCTGTCAAAGCTTGTAATACCAAGGTCAAATCCCATGGAGGTACCGCTTCCTTTATTGGAGGTCTAAGAAGAAAGGTGCCCTTTAGGAACGTTTTGCACAATTTTGTAGTAATCAAAGGGCCCATTTCAGTACCTACGTGGTAATGAGAGATAGCTGCTAACTGAACCTTAACCGTAGAACAGCTAGCTCCTTCATTAAAAAGACCTGAAAGAAAGTCCAGCACCACAGGCAAGGGGGCTGTAAAAGGGTCCAAATTATGGCGTTCTGCCCAGATAGAGAAACGCTTCCATTTACTGCCATAGACCTGCTAGTAGAGGGCTTGTGCGCTGCTACTAGGATAGTTTTAACTGGAGAAGAGATACCGTGAGTCCTAGCTACAAGTGGAACTGGAGCAGCCAAGCCGTAAGCTTGAGGCTGGTCAGGTCGGGAAGTGGGAGCCCCTGGGGGTGGGAGATTAGATCCGGAAGGGGATCTAGAATCCAGGGCGGATTCACTCGATGAGACCAAAGGTAAGGCAACCAAGCTTGGCGAGGCCAGAATGGGGCAATGAGGATCATCTTGCTCCCCAACCGACTGGCTTTCTGAAGAAGTTTCAGCATGAGGGGAAGAGGAGGGTAGGCATACAGAAGACCGGGTGGCCAAGCATGCACCTCGGGGCTTCCCTGGCAGGGGGAATGAGAGCGAAGTAATTGCTGTATTTCGTGTTTGAGGGAGATGCGAAAAGATCACAACAGGGCTGCCCCCAAACTGCAAAAATTCGACTCGCTACTCGAGGATTGAGGGACCACTCGTAAGGTGAAAGGATGGTGCGACTCAGTCTGTCCACCAGGATGTTGGTTCGTCCCAGAATGTGCGCTGCAATGAGAAAGCGGTTGGTGGAGATCGCCCAATCCCACACTCTCATGGCTTCTCGGCAGAGTGGGTAAGACCTGGTTCCCCCTTGTTTGTTGAGATACCATACCACAGACATACTGTCTGGATTGCAATTGTTCCTACAGGCAGAAGGCTCTGAAGTGCTTGCAACGACAACAGCACTGCCCTCATCTCTAGAACATTTATGTGCAATAAGGTCTCCGAATCGTTCCACGTGCCTTGGACCGTCCTGCTCGAATAATGCCCCCCCACCCAAGACGAGAGGCATCCATGGTCAACGTGGCAAGAGGGGGGGCCGTGGCAAAGGGGCGTCCCGCCTGGAGGTCCGGCAATTGAAGCCACCAAACGAGAGCCCTCTTGCAGGCCTTGCTGAGAGAAATGGGGTGACTCAAGAGGGGCTCAGGATCTTGTCAGGGCGTTTGGGGACTGGCTCCACAGTGTCCGGCTCCTTCCACGCCCTAGTGGTGATAAGGTCCACTAAGGGGTCGGCCGGAGGGGACACCCAAGAGGTAGATGGACCTGCTTCGAACGCCTCCAGGAACATGGAGTCGCCCGAGGAAACCTTGGGGGCAGACCACCCCCCTCTTATCCTAAGCATTTCCATGAAGTCTCCGAAGGAAACATCCTCGGGGGGTGAACTTGTGGAGCCTTCCCCCTCATCCAAATCCATGTCTTCTGTCAAGGACTCAGGGGAAACCACGTGCCTCCTCTTATACTTCCACTTGTGAGGAACATCCTCGGGGGGGGGGGGGGGACTGTCCAAAGACGACTCACCAGCAACGTCTTGTTCGAGGGGAGCGACCTGAGATGTCAAAGCAGGCTGTGCCTGTGGCCGGGCGACGGAAGCCTTACCCAAACAAGAGGGAGTGCGGGATGGAACCGTAGCAAGTAGCGGGGGCCTGGATGCACTTAACAGAGTCCTCTCCACCACATCGAAGGCCGAGGGAGAGACACTCTCTCTAGGATCCGAGAGCAGACCCTCACTCGGATCCGATGGATGGATCGGAGCCGGCGCCGAGACCATCGGATCCGAAGGGCCAGTGTGCTCTGACCTGGACGGAGCCGAAGGAACACTAAACCCCTCGGATCCGAAGCTCAGAGCATGGCTCCGAGAGCTCGGATCCGACAAGGATGGATCCGGTAAACTCAAAGGAAGAGTCGGAGCCGAAGTACCAGATACTGTCGACGCCGACCCACCCCTGGCTCTGACGCTGCCCGGCTCAGAGCGCTCCGAACCCGGGAAGCAGGTCGGAAAAGGAGCTATCGGGGCAAAGAAGGGTGTTGAGCTCCCCCCCCCGGAGGGGGGGGGCAGGAGCACTCCCATCTGCATTTGGGCCTGGATAAACCTTCGCATCACCCGGTCCAAATCAGCTTCAGAAAGGCTACGCGTTGATCTCGACGAGGCCACAGAGGCTGGCCGGGAGTGCCGGCTCGATGACCTCGACGGAGATCGGGTCTCCTCCTCCTCGGGTCCCGGTGAGAAGCATGGAGACCGGAGCAGAGAAGGAGACTACCTGGAAGCAGTGGAGGGAGAAGCCCGCTTAGCTGGGGGGGGGCCCAAAGCGGAGGCCTCGTCCCGCCGCTTGTGGTGCTTCTCCCACAGTTTTTCTTTCCTGGCCTCCCTCTCCCCCAGCGCCGAAGAGAGAGATCGAGTCCCGGGCCGGAGAGAGGCAGGAGTGGCCACCACTGAAGCCTGGGAGCAGGCCACAGAAGCACCGGAGGCCGAAGCCGAATCCGGGGGCAAGAGTCCCGCTAGGATCAGCTTCGACCTCCGGTCCTTCAGTGCCCTGGGGTTGAACGCTGTGCAGATAGAACACCCAGAGGAAAGGTATTCAACCCCAAGGCACCGACAAACCGAGTGTGGCCATCCGCTGGGGAGAGCTTATGGCCACACTCGGTGCACTTACAAAATATCGCTTTTGGGGCCTCAGACATTTTAAACTAAAAGAAAAACTCACTCAGTAGGTCCCAAACACACACACAAACTACGACCAGCGAGGGATGAGGAGGAAAAAATTGACTGGAATTTAAAAAGGTTATCTAAAAAGGAGGCTATGACAAGGGAAACATAACCATACAAAACACTCACAAGTTTAATATAGAAAAATAAAAAATGAGGACTTATCTGACTAAACAAACCAGGAGCTCGCCATCTAGCTGCTGTTCAGAAGCACGGCAAACTAGATCTGAGATCAGTCAGGGTTGGCAGAGGATTACGGGTAAGGAGAGGAACTAGGAGCTCAGATCTAAGCTTTGTAAAGTTGCCGGCTCGGATCCGTATCCCACAGGTTGCAGACCAAATGAAGTTAACTACTTCAGATTGCCCATTCTTCTAAGAATATAGAAGATGCTCTCCACCACTTCAAATGCAGAATGCCTAGGAGTGTGTGTCGACTGATCCAAAACTGAACTCTTGGATCATCAGCCCCTGCAGCCCCATCAATGCTCCACCCAAGGATGGGAGTCAGACCCGAGCTATCTAGTGCCGAGGCTTCAAAGGGGAGAGTAGACTCCAAGGCCCCAGACCTGGCACCAGTGTTTTGGTTCCAAGATGTTCTGTGCCAGTCGACTCAGAGAAACAGAGTTGAAGAAACAGTATACTTCAGATCAGAAAACGACCTCCAAGGATCTCTGATCCAAGGGCCCAAAGCAGGCTGGATCAGAGAAGGAGAAATCAAAGGAAAAGTGGTCCATGGTCGGCTCTCAAGCTCAAAAGTGGGGCAGGAACTGAAAGGACTCCCATCTGTGTTTGTGCCTTCAGAAAACAAGCAGAGAGTACCTCACTGAAGGTAATGCTGCTCAACACCAACAGTCCAAAGAAAAAATAGCAGCTACCACCACTTAGGAAGAGACAGTTTAATAATTAAACACAAAAAAAAAAACAAATATAAAATGAAGTAAAACTGCAGAGATGAGCATTTTCGGGCTGTGCTCTTCATCAGATAAAATGCTCAAATTTAAAACATTCTTTTAAGGGGAGTGACAACCAATCAAGACTCAATACTGAACCTGCCTTTTTTTCAAAGCAGGTTTCAATGGAATGACATCATTGAGACCTGGATGCCTGTGTGCTGCAAGTTCCACTATCCATTTAGCCTCTTCATTCACCACATCCCCACCTTTGATGCCTTTCACTACACATTACAGACCACCTGAAACTTAAAATAAATGTCCCTCATGATTTAATATGGGTCTATATAGGGCATTGTGTTCATTCTGTACCCTGACTGCTGATAAATGGTTGAGTATCCTGTTTTTAAGCATGCAATTTGTTTTGCCTACACAGTAGCAACTGCACAGTTGAAACGTAGTAAGATAAACCACATTCACGGTCCTGCAACTAGCTCTAGCATTGAAGTAATATGTCTTGCCAGTAACAGGGTGTGTAAAGTTGGAATCTTTATTTATATATCTACATGCCTTACAGGACCCACACAATTTGGCTCCTTTACTCACTTCAAACTGTCCTTAATACCCTCATGACTCAATAAATCTTTTAAATTCTTATTCCTCCTGAAACTTGGCTCCTCTCCCACCACCTTGCTAATTTTCTCATCAGATAAAGTACAGTTTTGTACCTACCATAAATGTAGATGTCCGAGAGGCATGCATCTGCAGTCCTTACAAATGGGTTGTCCTGTCGTCAGGCAGCCCTTCGGTCGGCCGGATTCCAAAGTCTGGGTCTGGCCTCGGCTGATGTCGCACTCCACCCGACGTCATAGCTGCAGTTATTCGGGTATAAAGGTATCAGCCGACGCCATTTTCCTCAGTGTTTCTTGCCCCAGATGCCAGGTGCCCTCTAGGAAGGCTAAATTTGGATAAATGCAAATGGTTCCAAATAGTAGAGAGCAAACAAAAAATAAGCATGCATGTACATATATACAAACAAATACACCATAATAGATTCCCCCAGCTAGCTACAAGATGGGCAAATACCCTAGGAGTACCACAGAGGGGAAGGAGGGTGGGTAATCCTGACTGCAGATGCATGCCTCTCGGACATCTACATTTATGGTAGGTACAAAACTGTACTATGTCCTTCAAGGATGCATCTGCAGTCCTTACAAATGGGTAGAATACCATAGCCAAACTGGGGGAGGAGGAGAAATAAGATTATGGTGTAGTTAAGATCCCTTGCAAAACAGCAGTGGCAAAACCTGCTCGGGATCTGGAGTATAAGGGTAGATTATAATGCTTGGCAAATGTATGCACGGAGCTCCAAATAGCAGCCTCTAAAATGTCTTTGGTAGCCACTCCTCGTAAAAAGCTGTGGTAGTGGCTGTAGCTCTTGTAGAGTGAGGTCTGATGTTTTCTGGAGTTTTCTTCCCATGGTGAGAGTAACAAAATCTAATGCAATTTCCTATCCACTTAGAGATTGTCTGTTTTGAAATTGCTTTTCCTTCCATTCCTGTTGCATATGCTACCAGTAGCTGGTCAGTTTTTCTATTGCTCTTGGTCCTGTCCAGGTAGTAGCGCAATTGTCTATGTACATCCAAGGTATGTAACAGTCTTTCTCCCTTGTTCTGTGGGTTGGGAAAGAATGTAGGCAGGTGGATAGCTTGGTTTAAAGATACCCTGGAGACCACCTTTGGCATAAAAGTAGGATTAGTTCTCATGGACACTATCTTGATGGAAGATAAGGAAGGGCTGTACTGCCATTAATGCCTGTAGTTCAGAAACCCTTCTTGCTGAAGTGACTGCAAGCAGGAAAGCAGTTTTCCATGATAAGTACTGTAGTTCTGCTGTTGCTGCTGGCTCGAAAGGAGGTAGTGTCAATTTTTCTAACACAAGGTTCAAGTCCGATGCGGGCAATGGTGGCTTCCTAGGTGGCTTTACATTTTTAATTCCTCTCAGAAACTGCCTGAGCAGAGGATGTGAGAAGACTGGAGGGTCCATGTTGTATTCTGCTGAAATAGCTGATGCATGAATCTTAATGGAAGAATAGGACAGGCCATTGTGGAAGAGCTCTGCCAAGTATTCCAGGAGGTTAGCTATGTTTACCAGTGACACATATTCTCCTTTTGCTGCACTCCAAATGAGGTATCTTTTCCATTTTGCTGAATAATTTTTTCTCGTTGAGGGTCTGCGAGCCTCCAAGATAATGTCCTTAACCCTTTGAGATAATTCTGGGTTATTTTGTCTTATGCAATGTTCCAGGCAGCCAGTTGCAGTGTTTTTAGGTTTGGATGCAAGGTTTTGAAGTTGTTCTGTGTTAACAGTAAGTGAACTAGGGGCAGAGGCCATATTTGTTCCCGAGACATACTCCTCAGTAATGGGTACCAATGCTGCCTCGGCCAGTCTGGAGCTATCAGGATGATCCTTGGACGGTCTTCTTTGATCTTCAATAGCACCTTGTGCATCAAAGGAAGAGGAGGGAATGCATATGCTGTCAGGTTTTTCCAACTGAAAGATAGGGAGTCCACCTTCCAAGCAAGTGGGTGGTATGCCCTCGTGCAGAATTTTTTCAATTGGTGGTTGTGTGGGGATGCAAATAAGTCTATTTCTGGTAGTCCCCATTTCCCTGTAATGGTTTTGAAGATGTCTGGATGCAGCATCCATTCGTGGGCATCCGTGGTAGTTCTGCTTAGGATGTCTGCCAGTATATTTTCTTTTCCTGGTACAAATATTGCTTGTAACTGAATGTTGAAGCTCAGGGCCACATTCCAGAGGTCCATTGCCATCCGGCATAGAGGGTATGAATGCGTGCCTCCCTGTTTGTTGATGTACCACATAACTGTGGTGTTGTCCGTCCTTATCAGCAATTGACCCTGTTGAAGAAATGGTCTGAATGTCTGAATTGCCAATTTTACTGCCAGCATCTCCTTTTGATTTATGTGTAGGTGCAGCTGGTCTTGAGTCCATAAGCCTTGTATGCATTTGCCCAACATGTGTGCTCCCCAACCGAGGTCTGAGGCGTCCGTTGTGATGGTCTGGCTTGGTTGAGGTCTGAGGAAGGGCAGTCCTTTGTTCGATTGACAGGCCTGAGCCCACCATTGGAATTCCTGCTTCAGGCATGGAATTATTGGGATTCGGGTTTCTAGGCTGTGCTTGTGCTGAGACCATAAATTCCTTAGATACCACTGTAACTTTCTCATATGTAGCCTGGCATGTGGAATCAATATTATGCAGGATGCCATGTAACCCAGGGCTTGCAGGACTTTTCTTGCTGTTAGCTGGTCCTGCTTTGTTAATGCCATGAAGTAGAGAGGGAGGTGCTTCTGTTTTTCTGCTGTTAGGAATGCCATTTGGTTTGTTGTGTCCAGCTCTGCACCCAAGAAGGTTATCCTTTGGGATGGTGTCAGCCTTGACTTTTTTTATATTGACTGTGTATCCCAGGGCTTGCAGTAGATAAATGACCTTTTTCAAATCTTTTGTTAATTTGTTTTTGCTGTCCGCTTGTAACAGGCAGTCGTCCAGGTAAGGGTAAATTTGAATTCCCTGGAGCCTGCAATGAGCTATCACTGATGCCAGGCATTTCGTGAATACTCTGGGCGCAGTAGATAAGCCAAAGGGCAATGCTGAGAATTGATAATGCTCTGATCCTGCAAGAAATCTGAGGTATCTTCTGCAATTTGGTCGTATGGGGACGTGCAGGTATGCCTCCTTGAGATCTAGAGTTACCAGCCAGGACTCCTTGCCCAGCATGGGAAGAAGCTGCTGTAGGGTCAGCATTTTGAATTTTGGAACAATGAGGTATGTGTTTAGAGCGGACAGGTCTAGAATAGGTCTCCATTGGTTTTCTTTTCTTGGTACCAGGAAGAGTCTGGAGTAAAATCCTTGCCCCTGTTCCATAGACTGTACCCTTTCTATGGCTCTCATCCTTAGTAAGTGATTTATTTGTTGTAGAGCTTCTGTTTTCTGATTTGGAGGTAGGTTTGGCATTCCTCTCTTCCTTGGTAGAATATGGAAGTGAAACCTGTAACCTTGGTCTATTGTCTGTAAAATCCATTTGTCTCCTGTGATGTAGTGCCAGTTTACTGAAAATAAGGCTAGTTTTCCACCTAAGGGTGCTTCTAGTTGTTCCCTGGTAGGCGGTGCCAGAGCCAAGTCACTGTGATTGTCCTGTGGAAGCGGTGGTGGCTGGATCTGTGGTAGTACCGCTGGTTGTTAGCCTGCCATTGACGTCCCCTGTAGGCACCTCTGGATTGACCCCTGCCTCTTGAGCGTCTATTCCTGCCTCTCTGGGCTCTGGAGGTGTCTGAAAGGACCAGTTCTTGGAAGGCCAGTTCCTACTAAACCTTGGAGGCTGGACCTGCAAGAAATCCTTGACTGTCTGGACAGATTTTGCTTTGTCTTCCACCTTCTTCAGCACCTGCTGTGCCGGGGAGCCAAACAGATTAAGCTTATCCATAGGAGCATCTAGGAGCTTTGATTTAACATGGTCTGGTAAGGATTGCTCTTTTAACCATGCATGTCTTCTGATCACTGTACCAGTCATAGCTGATCTAAAAGAAGCCTCCAGTGCATCATAGCCGCATTTTAAGGAATGATTACTGACCTGCTGAATGTTATGTACCATTTCCTGAACAGATTTTTTGTCTAATGGTTCATCAGAGAACATTTAGTTAACTGATCTAACAAATTCCTGATACTGAATCATGTGGAATTGACAGTTTAAGGCCCTAGCTGAAAGAGTAGCAGAAGTGTAAACTTTTTTACCCCATCTCTCGAAGGCCCTAGATTCCCTTTCAGAGGGGAGGGGTTTTTTTGCAGAGGAAGCTGCTACAGCCTTGGGTCCCTGGGAAATAGTTTCAGGATCTGCAAAAGGAGCCTTATACAAATGATAATGTGTGTCCGGAACCCTGTAGTACCTATCGGGCTTAGCAGGGGCCGGAGGAAGAGAATCAGGAGCAGTACAAGCATCATTAAATGCATCATCCACAACAGTAAGTACTGGAGGAATGGCTAAAGGCCTATGCTGTGGCAAATGCAAAAAGGTTCTAAGCCTTTTCCTAGAGTCTGAAAAATCCTGGCCCTGCCATTGAAATTGTTCCCTCATAGCATGCAAGGTTTCCCCAAAGGAAAATTCCTCAAGCGGAGAGGCAGAAGGAATGGACTCTTCTGCATCAGAGTCCTCATAAGAAGAAAAAGGGTCCTCTGGAGGATTTGTATTGTCTGAATCATCAGAGGAGTCATCTGAAGAAACTGGCTCAGGGGGCTCTGCTCTAGGCCTCTTCTCTGGAGGTGGGTGAGAGGCCCTGCCTGGGTGTGGTTGGGATCCCCTGATCAAAGAAATGAGATCCTCTGCTAGAGGGGGTCTTAGCAGGCACAGTTTTGGTGGATTTTGCTGCTTTAGCCCTGGCAAAAGCCTTAATCGACATGGATGCAGGGGGCCTAGCAGCTCCACGTGCAGGAGTAGAAATATCTAAAGGAATAGTATCAGATAAATCCTGTGAACCTGCAAGAGCAGGTGGGATTTCAGTAGCAGATTCAGCCATGCTGGATGAGGCCTCGGTAGGAGGTAAGTTTTCGGCCGAAGGAAGAACCGCGGACTCGGTTTCAGCCGAAACAGAGACACTCGCGGTTGGCTTAACCGCGGTTTCAGCCGAAACCGCGGACCACGAGTGTCGGTCCTTTTCCTTGCGCTTTTTAGTTATTTGCGTAGTCGGAGTTTCCGACGGCATAATGTAAGCAAAAGCAGAGCCGAAAAACTCCTCAGCAAATTCCGACCGACGTCTAAGCGTCCGTCGGTTGAAAGAAGCACAGGCTAGGCAAGCTGCTACGTCGTGGTCTGGGCCTAAACAAGGTAGGCAGTAAGTGTGGAAATCTTTATGAGGTATTTGTTTCCCACAAGTTAAACAGTTATTCACTTTTTCTGACATCGGCTGAGGCAAGAAAGAGTCCCCAACGGGGTACTTAGCTTTTTAGAAGTCTTCGGTAGTAGTAATCTCTGGTTCTGACCGACCGGCACTTGCGAACAGCTTCTGCTTTGGGCGCCACGCGGCAAGAAAGACGGAGGAAAATGGCGTCGGCTGATACCTTTATACCCAAATAACTGCAGCTATGACGTCGGGTGGAGTGCGACATCAGCCGAGGCCAGACCCAGACTTTGGAATCCGGCCGACCGAAGGGCTGCCTGACGACAGGACAACCCATTTGTAAGGACTGCAGATGCATCCTTGAAGGACATCAAAATCTTCCAGTTTCGTCTAATTATGTTGCATACCTCATGTATGTTGTTGCTATATGTAAACATAAATCTCACGTTGCTACTGTTTCGAATTGCTGTTGGCCACGGTCAACCCTGCCTCCTGTTTTAACCATGGACACATTTTACCCCCCCCCCCCATTTCTCATTGTACGTGTAATTTGTTGCACTTTCCTTTTGTTATAACCCCTTACTATATAGTTACCTTCCAAATGTGTTGCTTCTTCTTCAAAATGGAAAATACTGTAGAGAAAGTACAGTTGTGTACACTTACCATAAATGTAGAAGTTAGAGTGTATTTACTGTTGCAGTCAATACATTAGGCTTATCCTGCTGGCAGGTTGCCCTCAGTCGGCCTGAATTCCAAAGTCTTGGGTCCTGCGTCATCTGCTGTCGCCCATTCCCTGACGTCAGGTCGTCAGGGGTATAAAAGAAGCAGCCGCCGCCATTTTCTTCAGTTTTTCTTGCCACAGATGTCAGGTGCCCCCTCAAAGGGTAGCCAAACTTTATATATATATATATATATATATATATATATATATATATATATATATATATATCAATAAAAGCAGCAATATAAATTTTACCTTCATCTATAAGCAAATACACTATATAGGTTGTATAAATCCGAGAAGGAAAGATAAGATCCATAGAAAAAAAGGGGGGTGGCGGGTGGGTAACCTGGACTGCAACAGTGAATACACTCGAACATCTACATTTATGGTTAAGTGTACACAACTGTACTATGTTCTTCGTGTTTCACTGTTGCGGTCATTACATTTGGGTTAAGTCCCAAAGCTATGGGTGGGAGGCTGGAGTTAGACAGCAGTAGGAGCAGCTAGGAGGCCCTGCAAAACTGCAATGCAAAGCCTGCTCTAGATTTAGAGTAGAGTGGCAGATGACAATACTTTGTGAAGGTGTGCACTGAACTCCAAGTAGCTGTATCTAAAATGTCCCTGGTTGGTACTCCCCTAAGAAAGGCTGCTGAAGTGGCTGCAGCTCTGGTGGAATGTGGCCTAATGCCCTTAGGCACTGGCTTGCCATGGTGTAAGTAGCAGAAATGGATGCAGTGGCCTAACCAGTTAGAAATAGTCTGCTTTGAGATAGCCTTTCCTTGTGATCCTGCAGCATATGCC
Source organism: Protopterus annectens (assembly GCF_019279795.1). Taxonomy (NCBI): domain Eukaryota; kingdom Metazoa; phylum Chordata; order Ceratodontiformes; family Protopteridae; genus Protopterus; species Protopterus annectens. The sequence continues at coordinate 719,115,230 of NC_056727.1, read as the reverse complement.
ACTAGCAGTTGCTCTGTCTTCCTGAAAACTTTGGTTCTGTCCAAGTAGAATCTAAGCTGTCTGTGTACGTCCAAAGAATGCAGAAGTCTCTCCCCCTTGTTCTGTGGTTTTGGGTAAAAAGTTGGCAGATGAATAGTTTGGTTTAGAGCCAAACTGGACACCACTTTAGGCATAAATGTTGGATTTGTCCTCAGGGAGACCCTGTCTGGATGAAAAATGATAAAAGGTTCTACAGCCATGAGCGCCTGTAGCTCTGAAACTCGTCTTGCTGAAGTAATTGCTAGGAGTAGGGCTGTTTTCCAAGATAAAAACTTTATATCAGCAGTAGCAGCTGGCTCAAAAGGAGGCAGGATGAGCTTTTCCAAGACATAGGTGAGGTCCCATACAGGTATTGGTAATCTCCTTGGAGGCCTTAAATTTTTGGCCCCTCTGAGGTACTGCTTTGATAAAGGGTGAGAAAAAAGTGGTGGCTCTGTATTGTAATGAGCCGAAATGGCAGAGGCATGACTTTTATTTGATGAAAATGATAGGCCTTTGTCCAGCATCTCAGTTAAGTATTGCAAAATCTGAGGAATATTTGGGACAGTTGTATCAGTTCCTTGTGCCTGGTTCCAAGCACAGGATCTCTTCCATTTTCCAGCATAAGACTTTCTAGTACTAGGCCTTCTGGCTTCCAGAATGACAACCATCACAGCTTTACTGAGGGGTGTTTTTTGTGCGACTACATTATCCACCATTCTGCCAAGTTTAATGTCCTGAGTTGGCTGTGCAGGATCTGACTGTTTTGCTGGCTCAAGAGACGAGGCATTTGTGGTAAAGTCCAAACTGGGTATAATGACAAGTTCCTTAGGATTGGATACCAGTACTGGTGTGGCCAGTCTGGGGCAATCAGTATCATCTTTGGCTTCTCCTGTCTGACATTTAGGAGTACTTTGGGGAGGAGAGGCAGTGGGGGAAAGGCATATACTGATAGGGGTTCCCAGTTGAAAGATAGGGCGTCCACTTTCCACGCTTGTCTGTGATAAGTCCTTGTGCATAATCTTTTTAGTTGGTAATTGTGAGGGAAGGCAAAACGATCCATGTCCGGGCATCCCCATTTCCTTGTCATCATGCTGAAGATTTGTGGATCCAGCTTCCACTCATGGGGATCCATGAGGTTTCTGCTTAGTCTGCCAGAGTGTTTTCCTTTCCTGGCAGGAATTGTGCCTGCAGATGTATCTGGTAAGTCAAAGCTGTGTCCCCTCAAGGTCATGGCTAGTCTGCAAAGGGGGCAAGAATGTGTGCACCCCTGCTTGTTTATATACCACATGACCGTGGTGTTGTCTGTCTATCAGTAGTTGTCCTGGATGAAGTAGATCCTTGAAAGCTGTCAGGGCATTTTGAACAGCTAGCATCTCTTTTTGATTGCTATGTAGATGTATTTGGTTTGAGGACCATGTTCCCTGAATGCATCTTCCTGCCATGTGGGCCCCCCAGGCATAATCTGATGCATCCGTTGCAAGTGCCTGCCTGGCTGGGGGTAATGTGAATGGCTGTCCCTTGTTCTGGTGACAAGCCTTCACCCACCATCGAAACTCCTGTTGCAGGCAGGGGATGAGTAATGATTGGACTCAACATTGCCACAGCCTGGAAATGAACACTTTTTAGGTACCATTGAAGTTTCCTCATATGCAGTCTTGCATATGGAATTAGTAGGATGCAGGATGCCATGAAGCCCAAAGCCTGCAGCATTTTTCTTGCAAATAACTGGGCCTTTGTTGCCAACATTTGAAAAAGGTGGTCAGTTGTCTTTGTCTGTTGTGAGATAAGCCATCTGGGCAGTTGTATTTAACCTTGCACCCAGGAATATTACCTCGAGAGGGTACTAGTTTTGATTTCTTTTCATTGACTGTGTACCCTAGGCATGTTAGAAGTCTTTTCACAAACGTCAGATGTTGTAGAAGAATGTCCTTGTTCTCTGTTTGAATGAGGCAGTCGTCCAAGCAAGGATATATTTGTACTCCTCTTTGTCTGCAGAATGCAATTACTGGTGCCAGGCACTTTTTAAAGACCCTGAGCGCAGCAGATAAGCCAAAGGGCAATGCAGAGAATTGGTAATGCATTGAACCAGCCATGAATCTGAGGTATCTTCTGCATGATTGACTGGAACATGCAGGAATGCCTTTTTTAGGTCTAAAGTCACCAGCCAAGCATTCTTGCCCAGCATGGGCAGAAGCTGCTGCAAAGTCAACATTTTGAATTTTGGAATATCCAGGAATGTGTTCAGAATAGATAGGTGCAGTATCGACCTCTAGGCCTTGTCCTTTCTGGGTACCAAGAACAGTCTTGAGTAAAATCCTTGTCCCTGCTCTTGCTCTGGTACTTGAATGGCCCCCATGTCCATGAGGTATGAAACTTGTTTTTGTTCCTCTGCCCATTTATTTTCTGGCAGATCTGGCCAGCTGTTTGCCTTTGGCAGAGTATGGAAATGGAACTTGTAGCCTTGTGACACTATATTTAGAACCCACTTGTCCTGGGTTATAACGTGCCAATTTTGAGAAAAAAGTGCTAATTTTCCCCCTAAAGGTGCTGCCAGTAGATAAGTGCTTGGTGCAGGCAGGGGGAAGTCACTGGGACTGTTTCCTGTATGTTTGTGATTTGTCTTCTCCAACTTTGGTGGTAGAAGCACCCCACTGATTTAACCTGTATGAACCCTGCGCCTGGGATCTGCCCCTAGGGCGTCTGGATCTACCCCTTTGGAGGTCTGTCTGACACAGGAAAGGACCAATTTTTTGTAGGCCAGTGTCTACTAAACCTAGGTGGCTGTACTTGTAAAAAAATCTTTAACAGTTTGCATAGATTTAGCTTTGCCCACCATTTTCTTTAACAATTCTTCTGCCTTAACACCAAAGTATCATGCTGTAAAGATGCATCTAGTAATTTAACTTTAACATGGTCAGGCAGATTTTGTTTCTTTAACCAAGAATGCCTCCTAATTACAGAACTTGGAATTGCGGCACTGCAGGAGGCCTCCAAAGAATCAAAACCACATTGCAAAGTATGCTTTCCAACTTGCTCAGCTGCATGCAATAAATCCTGCATTTCCTTGTTTTCTGCACATTCAGAGTTATTCTGTTTAAGCATCCCATGACATGTTGCTGATATTTGAGCATATGAAACTGACAGCTTAGCGCCCTTATAGCCAAAGTTGCAGATGTGTAGATCTTTTTTCCCCCATCAATCCAGTGCCTTTGAATCTCTGTCAGAGGTGGTAGGGTTTTTTGCAGTGGAAGCCCCAACTCCCTTTGGACGCCGTGAAATAGTTTCTGGGTCTGCAGCAGGGTTTTTAAACAGAAATTTGAGAGAGTCCAGAACCCTGTAATATCTGTCAGGCTTAACAAAAGCTGGGGGTAAGGACTCAGGTGTCAGACTAGACTCCGAAAACACCACATCTACAATGTCTAACACAGGTGGAATGGCTAGGGGCCTGTGCTGAGGTAATAAAAGGAAATCCCACAGCCTCTTTTTAGATTCTGAAAAATCTTGGCTCTCCCAGTTGAAATGCTCCCTCGTGGTATGCAAGGTTTCGCCAAAAGAACAGTCCTCAGGAGGACAGGCTGAAGGTATAGATTCTTCAGCATCAGAATCCTCATGGGGGGGGGGGGGGAATAGAATATTCCTCATCACAAGAGGAATCAGAAGAAATGGAAACCTGATCTGAAAATTCAGTCAGTCTCTTGCCTAGGCCTCTTATCAGGAGGGGGATGGGAACCCCTGATCAGGTCTTCAGCCATTTTGATCATCTGTTTTCTGGGCATAGAGGCCTGTACACGTGGCTCATGAGTATGTTTCTTTGTTTATGAAGATGCTTTAGTCTTGGTCTTTGCAGCCGTCGTCGGTTTAATGTAAAAATGTTGAGGTCTGAATACAACCTCAGAAGCCAGTACCTGTTCAGCGGCTCCAGACCCATTTGAGGGATTAGCGTCCATGGGTCCAATACTTTGAGTATTTTTCCGGCATGGCCGACTCCACGTGGGAGTCGGTAGCGGCCCGCGACTCTAAAGTAGTGGGTGTCAGGGGCTGTGAAAGCGCCTCACTGAGAATCGGCGACTGGCTTAGAAGCTTAGTCTGTTTTGGACCTCAGAGGTTTGTCTCGGTCCTTTTCTTTGCGTTTTTTGTAAACTCCGGTAGTCGGATTACTATCAGATGACATTTTTGGATAATTAAACCTGCTTCCAAAATACTTTAAGGCAAAATTATACCAACGCTTAATAGTGCGTTGGTTAAATCTAGCACAAAATCGACAACCAGTAATGTTGTGATCAGGGCCTAGGCAAGGAATACAGTACAGATGGAAATCCTTATGAGGTATTTGCTTCCAACAAGTAATACAATTATTAACTTTTTCTGACGTCTGTCTGGAGCAAGAAAAAAGTTTCCCAACAGTGGTACTTAGCTTTAGTGAATACTACGGTTCTGAAACTCAAACACTAATATTTCAGGAGTCGGCCAACCGGCACTTGCGAAATGCTTCTGCTTCGGGCACCGCACGGCAAGAAAGACTGAGGAAAATGGCGTCAGCTGCTTGTTTTATAACCCTGACGACCTAATGTCATGGAAGAAGAGACAGCAACCGACGCAGGACCCAAGAGTTGGAATTTAGGCCGACTGAGGGCAACCTGCCAGCAGATTACCCAAATGTAATAACTGTAACAGTGAAAGTACAGTTTTGTACCTACCATAAATGTAGATGTCCGATAGATATGCAACTGCAGTCATAACATATGGGTTGTCCTGCCTCAGGCAGCCCTCGGTCGGCTGGATTCCAAAGTCTGGGTCCGACGTCGGCTGATGTCGCATTTCTCTCCGACGTCAGTGCGGCTGGAGTATATAAGCATCAGCCGACGCCATTTTCTTCAGTGTTTCTTGCCCCAGATGCCAGGTGCCCTCCAAGGAAGGCTGTAATCAAATTGGAAGACAAAAACAGGATTCCAGACAAATAAGTAAGCAATAAACAGATACACCATAACAGATATCCCCAGCTAAGAGAAACAGGGATAGGAGTGGACCCAAGGCATAGAGGGGTATGGAGGGAGGGAAAATCCGACTGCAGTTGCATATCTATCGAACATCTACATTTATGGTAGGTACAAAACTGTACTATGTCCTTCAAGAATGCAACTGCAGTCATAACATATGGGTTGAATACCATAGCTTAGCCGGGGGAGGAGGAATGCTCTAGGAAAGAGATGGTGTGGCAATCAAACCCTGCAGGACTGCCGAAGCAAAGCCTGCTCTGGATCTGGAGTATAAAGGGAGATTGTAGTGTTTGGAGAATGTATGCACGGAGCTCCATGTAGCAGCTTCTAGAATGTCTTTTGTAGGCACCCCTCTTAAGAATGCTGTAGAGGTGGCTGTAGCTCTGGTGGAGTGTGGTCTGACATTGGCTGGAACATTCGTCCCATGGAAGGAACAACAAAATCTGATGCAATGTCCAATCCATTTTGAAACAGTCTGTTTGGAAATTGCTTTTCCTTGTACTCCAGGGGCGTAAGCTACAAAAAGCTGATCAGACTTCCTACTGGTCTTGGTTCTGTCCAGGTAGTAGCGAAGTTGTCTGTGAATGTCCAAGGTATGCAACAGTCTTTCCCCTTTGCTCTCAGGACTGGGAAGAAAGTAGGCAGGTGAATAGCTTGATTTAAAGAAACCCTGGATACCACCTTTGGCATAAAAGTAGGGTTGGTTCTTAAGGAGACCCTGTCTCTGTGAAAGATTATGAACGGTGGTATTGCCATTAGGGCCTGTAGTTCCGAAACCCTTCTTGCTGAGGTGATTGCCAACAGGAAAGCTGTCTTCCATGAGAGAAATTTTAAGTCCACTGAAGCTGCTGGCTCAAAGGGAGGTAGAGTCAGTTTTTCTAGGACAAAGTTGAGGTCCCAAGCTGGCACTGGAGCCTTTCTTGGTGGCTTAATGTTCTTGATTCCCCTGAGGAATTGCCTTAAAAAGGATGTGAAAACACAGGTGGATCAGTGTTATATCTAGCTGAAATAGCTGAAGCATGTATCTTTATGGAAGAATAGGAGAGTCCATTCTGTAGCATATCTACCAAATATTCCAGGATGAGTGGGATGTTCAATAATGATGCATCATGTCCCTTGCTGGTATTCCAAATGCTGAATCTCTTCAATTTTGCTAAGTAAACCTTTCTGGTGGATGGTCTTCGAGCTTCTGATAATATCCGCTGAACTTCCTTGGAGAGAGATAGATTGAGGTTATTCATGGAATCTCCCATGCTGTTAACTGCAGAGTCTGAAGGTTTGGATGCAGTGTTTTGAAGTTGTGTGGAGTCAAAAGTAGGGGCCATTGGGGAAGGGCCCACTTTTTGTTGTGACATATGCTCCGTAGTAGAGGATACCAGTGTTGTCTTGGCCAGTCTGGAGCTATTAGGATCCCCTTGGGCCTCTCTGCTTTGATCTTTAGTAATACTGTGGTCATCAGTGGCAGGGGTGGAAATTCATAGATTTTTAGGGAGTTCCAGCTGAATGAAAGAGCATCTATTTTCCAAGCTTGTGGACGATATGTCCTTGAACAGAATTTTTGTAGATGATGGTTGAGGTGGGAGGCAAATAGGTCTACTTCTGGCCTGCCCCATGTCGAGATGAGTTGTGTGAAGATTTTCAGATGTAACCTCCACTCGTGTGTATCTATGAAATTCCTGCTTAGGCTGTCCGCCAGCACATTGTCTTTGCCTGGAACAAACTGGGATTGCAACTGTATGTTTAGGCTCAGTGATTTTTCCCAAAGATTCATTGTCGGTCTGCAAAGGGGGTAAAGAATGGGTGCCCCCTTGCTTGTTTATGTACCACATCACAGTGGTGTTGTCTGTCCGTATCAGTAGATGGCCTTGCTGAAGTTGTTGTCGAAAGGCCTCGATGGCATGCATTACTGCCAGCATTTCCTTTTGGTTTATATACAGATGTGTTTCCTTCGGAGACCATTGTCCTTGTATACATCTGTCCTCCATGTGCGCCCCCCATCCAAGGTCTGAGGCGTCTGTGGTCATGGTCTGTGTTATCTGAGGTTTTCTGAATGACATACCTGTGTTTGCCTGGCTTACCGAGGCCCACCATAAGAATTCCTTTTGTAGGCATGGAATGAGCGGTATGGTTGTCTCTAGGTTGTTGCTGTGCTGAGACCATAGGCTTTTTAGGTACCATTGAAGCTTTCTCATATGTAGTCTTGCTAATGGAACCAGGAGAATGCAGGATGCCATGTAACCCAGGGCCTGTAGGAATTTCCTTGCAGTCATCTGGGTGAGTTTTGCCAAACCTTTGAAATAATGAGTTAACTTCTCTTGCTTGTCTTCTGTCAGGTAAGCCATTTGACAGGCTGTGTCTAGATTGGCTCCTAAGAAGGTTATTTGCTGGGATGGCTGAAGTCTTGACTTTTGGAAGTTGACTGTGTATCCCAGAGCCTGTAGCAATTGTATGACATAGTTCAAGTTTTTGTCAAAATCAATTTGTCGTCCGCTTGTATGAGGCAGTCGTCCAGGTACGGGTAAATTTGGATCCTGTGGAGCCTGCAATGAGCAATTACTGAAGCCAGGCATTTTGTGAATACTCTGGGCGCAGTAGATAAGCCAAATGGCAATGCTGAGAATTGATAATGCTCTAGCCCTGCAAGAAATCTGAGGTATCTTCTGCAGCTGTGTCTGATAGGGACATGCAGGTATGCCTCCTTGAGGTCCAGAGTAATCAGCCAAGACCCCTTGCCCAGCATGGGAAGGAGTTGCTGTAGAGTCAGCATTTTGAACTTTGGTACTATGAGAAAGGTGTTTAATGCAGACAAATCCAGTATTGGTCTCCACTGAGTTTCTTTTCTTGGAACAAGGAACAGTCTTGAGTAGAACCCCTGGCCTTGTTCTTGTTGTGGAACTCATTCTATTGCTTTGATCTGAGCAAGCAGAGAAATTTGCTTGATAGCCTCTGCCCTCTGGTTTTGTGGTAGGTTTGGCATGCCTTGTTTTCTTGGTAAGGTATGAAAGTGGAACCTGTAACCCTGGTCTATAATGTCCAAAATCCATTTGTCCTTTGTCAATTTGTGCCAATTGTCTGAAAACAGAGATAATTTTCCGCCCAAGGGAGCTTCTTTTTGCTCCTTGGTCAGCGGAAGTAGAGGAAAGTCATTGAGATTGTCCCTGTGGGGCAGGGGAGACCCCTGTGTCACTTCTTTGGTTTGCTGGTTGCCATTTCCGTCCCCTGTAAGAACCTCTGTATTGTCCTCTTCCTCGGCCACGCCTGTTTTTACCCCTTTGAAATCTTTCAGGATTAGGAAAGGACCAGTTTTTAGAAGGCCAGTTCCTGCTGAATCTGGGTGGCTGAACCTGGAGGAAATCTTTGACCGTCTGAACTGATTTTGCTTTTTCCTCGATGGACTTTAACACATCTTTAGCATTAGCACCAAAAAGCTTGTTCTTTTCCAAGGGTGCATCAAGAAGTTTTGCCTTAACATGATCTGGTAGAGGTTGTTCTTTTAACCATGCATGTCTACGAATGACCGCCCCTGTCATAGCTGCCCTACATGAAGCTTCCAGTGCATCATATCCACACTGCAGAAAGTGATTGCTGACTTGCTGAGAATTATGTACAGCTTCCTGCAAAGACTTCCCGTCTAAAGGTTCAGGAGAGGCCAATGTTTTCTGTAAATCATCTAACAGGTAATCCTGATATTGAAACATATGAAAGAGGCAATTCAAAGCTCTCCTAGATAAAGTAGTGGAGGTGTAGACCTTTTCCCCCCATCTCTCTAATGACCTAGCTTCCCTGTTGGAAGGCAAAGGGTTTTTGGAGGTGGATGCTGAAACCCCTTTAAGTCCCTGAGAAATAGTTTCTAAATCAACAGCATGGGCCCTAAAGAAATGAGAATGCATTTCTGGGACCCTATAATATCTGTCTGGCTTGGCTGGAGCAGGAGGAAGAGTATCCGGGGTAACACTGGAATCAGAGTATAGGTCATCCAAAACATCAAGCACAGGAGGTATAAAGGCCTGTGTTGGGGCTTTTTAAGGAAGGTTCGAAGGTGATTTCTGGAATCAGAATATTCCTGGCCTTGCCACTTAAAATGTTTCCTCATGGTATGCAGAACTTCCCCAAAAGAAATGTCCTCAGGAGGGGAGGCCGAGGGGATGGAGTCCTCTGCATCCGAGTCCTCATAGGTCTGGAAGAGCTCTTCCTGGCCATCGGAGTGAACAGAGTCCTCAGAATCTTCATCTGAAGGGACAGGGTCAGAGGGTTCAACCCGGGGCCTCTTATCAGGAGGAGGCTGGGATCCTCTCTCAGGATGGGCCTGTGAACCTCTAATCATGGAAATTAAGTCTGCGGCCATAGTCATGATTTGTGTTTCAGGAGTAGGCTGAGGTAAGGCTTTAACAGTAAGGTGCTTGGTCTTGCTGGCTGCCTTAGCACGTGTATAGGCCTTAATAGACATGGCCATAGGAGGCCTAGCAGCTCCACATGCAGGAATGACCTTATCTACAGCAATGGTCTCGGGCATTTCCTCGGTTTCAGTATCCGGAGGAAAATCTATAACTGGCGGTGTGGCCTCCGGTATCGGAGGTATCGGAAATGCGGTGTCTTCGGTTCGGGCGGTGAAATAACCGTCTCAGGGGGAACCGGAGCACTCGCGGTAGGTTTTGGCGTGGAGTCGGTGGAAGACGCGGGCAGAGGATGTCGGTCCCGATCTTTTCATTTCTTAGGAGTCTGCGATGTCGGAAGTTCCGACGGCATTGTATAAGCAAATTTATCGCCGAAAAAGTCTTCAGCGAACTCCGCCCGGCGCCTGAGAGTGCGCTTATTGAAGCGAGCACAGGCGACACAGGCCGAGACGTCGTGGTCTGGGCCAAGGCAAGGAAGACAGTAAGAGTGGAAATCCTTATGAGGTATTTGTTTACCACAAGACAGACAATTGTTAACTTTTTCAGTAATTTCTGACATCGGCTGAGGCAAGAAAGGGTCCCCAACGGGGTACTTAGCTTTTTTGATGACTTCGGATCAAAGAATACAGGAGCTGACCGACCGGCACTTGCGAACTGCTTCTGCTTCGGGCACCGCGCGGCAAGAAAGACTGAAGAAAATGGCGTCGGCTGATGCTTATATACTCCAGCCGCACTGACGGAGAGAAATGCGACATCAGCCGACGTCGGACCCAGACTTTGGAATCTGGCCGACCGAGGGCTGCCCGAGGCAGGACAACCCATATGTTATGACTGCAGTTGCATTCTTGAAGGACATCCAGTAAAATCAAGAGTAAACCAGGAAAAAGTGAAGCAAAAGCCTTTCCGGTCCCAACGACAAGGACTTAGTGGTAAAAAATATATACCAAGCTGATTTTAAAGCCAACAATTCAGCTAGTGTGTTAAAGACCAAGCAATTCGTTGAATAATAGTCCAGTGCAGTTCAAACTTGCAACAAAAAGTTTTAATAGTCGACAAAACAAAAAGAGTTAACACGAGTGCTTTCGCCTGGTCCTACCAGGCTTTTTCAAGTGAGACAAAAACTGTAGTGAATATCCAGAATTTTTATAGCTGGGAAATGTAGATAATTAATTAACAATGATGAATGCAATCTTTAATTAACACTTTTGTGTTAAAAATACCCAGTAAAATTACCTACTACTTTCATAATAAATGCCTTCAAGTGTTATTCAGTAATACCTAAAACTGCAGAAAACAAAACGCTCCTTGAGCTTCAAAATGCTTCTAAAAAATTGGTTTGGTTAAAAACAATTAAGTAAATCATGTAAAACCCACAATTATACTGATAATAATTTTTTTTCATTTAAAATCTTAAAGTTAATCCATTAATTTCCATTTGCATTTATGTATTGGATCAAGAACAAAAAAGACAACTCAAATGGATATGGAATACCCAAAAATGTTACACGATTCAATAAATACTGCAATATATATTTTTACAACATAAACCACCATGCTTTTAAACTGTAATTGTTCATTAGTTAAAAACAAAATGTGTTAAAGTTTATTTCTTCTCTTTTTGAGAATAGATGTCAAACTAATATTGTCATTAAGTCCTGGTTGTTTTGTTGCATTTAACTTTAACTGCCAAATTAATTCCCTGGTTTCCAGAAGAGTTTCCCAATCTCCACCCCTCTGGTCTTGCTGAATTTTCTCAATAACAAAGAATTTTAATGACATTTCTGGACATACCAATTGATGTTTGCAAAAGGCATTGGTTTGCTTGTTTTTACCAATCTCATAAATGTTCGTATATCCTGCGCTTTAAAGGTCTGTCAGTTTTGCAAACGTAAAAAGCTGGACATGCTTGGCAAAACCCTATATAAACTACTCCAGCAGAATTACAAGAATATCTGCTGTTTGCTTTTAACGTAATATTCCTAGATTAAATGGTTATTTGGTCTGTTTGTAAAATGTAGGGACATTGATTACATCGACCACATTTAAATGTGCCGAATGATTCTGTATGTGTATTAACTCTGTCCCCTTTTTTGACATATAGCTTTTGTTCAAACACACCTTTTAGGTTGATGTTCCTTTTCCTAATAAACCCTATACTAGTGGGTAATTTGCTTGCCATTTCTTCTTGCACGGTCACTATAGGCCAAAAGCTTTTAATTGTGCTCTCAATAAATGCAGCATCCTGTGTGTATGTATATATAAAATTCTTTTGCAGTGGCTTATCCACTACTGCCTTGCTGCTTACCACTGGTACATTAGCACCCAATAACGGAAAATAAAATTGGTCTTTTATTAATAATTTCTGTTAATATTGTTTGAAATAAGTTTAAGGGATATCCTCTTTCTAAGAATAAATTTTTGAGAAAATCAGTTTCCTCAAGGAACAGCTGTGTGTTACTGCACATTCTCGATGCTCTAATAAGCTGTCCCTTTATAATGCCTCTTTTGATATAGGAGGGATGCCCGCTTTCAAAGTGCAAAAAAGTGTTAAGAGTATGTCCCCTTTCTATAAATTCTTGAAAGAAAGCCTGTTCCACTGGGGTCTTTTATTAATAATACGTCTAAGTAATGTAAAGTGTTGTCACTGATTTCATATGTGAAATTCAAAAAGTCAGTTGACCTGTTAATATATTCCATAAAAATCAAAAATTGCTCCCTAGTGCCTTCCCAAAGAATGCATATATCATCAAGAAATCTCTTATAAAATTTTATATATTGTGCCCAATTTGATGAATGAATATACATTGTTTCCCATGTATGTAGTACAATATTTGCATAGGCAGTGGCACAGGGTGCGCCCATAGCCACCCCACTTCTTTGTCTATAGAATTCACCGTTACTAAAGATGAAATTGTTATACAAAACTGTGTCCATGAACTCAATTATTAAGTTGGTGATATTACCGCTGAGACCTGCTTCCACAGCTAACATTTCTCCAAACCAGTCCAAACCCTGTACGTGGGGTATGCTGGGAAACAACTCGACAATGTCTATAGTGACTAACAATAAGCTGGTGTTGTTAACTTCAACCGGTAGGGTGGATAGGAATTCCCAGGAGTCCTTACACACACAGGTCAATTTAGAAACATAATTTTTCAAATGATGGTTCACGAATTTACTGAAAGGCTCAGTAATGCCCCCAGCCCCTGCCACAATGGGCCAGAATTTCAGTGGATTGAGCCCCTTGTGCACCTTAGGAATCCCAAAAATTATAGGGGTTCTTGGTTTTGGTACCAGTAAATAGTTGTGCAATTTCTCATCAATAACCCCCTGCATTAGATGGTCGTGCAGAGAATATTTAATTTTGTCTAATGAAATGCTTAACTTATTAAATGAAACTGGTTCATAAATACTAGTGTTTTGTAGCATGTCATATAAATAATTGTCGTAATCTTGCTGGTACATAAGCACAATGCCACCCCCTTTATCCGGTTTCATTACACGTACTTTTTCAGCCTTGATAGTATCTATCACTGCTTGAAGCGGTAAAGGAAAATTAGCTGATTGTTCAAGCTTGTGCTTGTTCAAGTTATCTCTCCAAACTCTTTCCACCATTTCCTCAAAAACTTTTAAGGTTGGGTGGGTGGGGGGATTAAAGTGCTTGTCCTACTTAACACGTTCCCACCATGTTCTTGGTTTTTCAAAAGTAAAGATAAATTCAAATTTCTAAAAAACATTTTAAGTTCTATTAATAGTTTAGGTAGGTAACTGGGTCTGAGTGGAACATAATGTAACCCTTTGGTAAATAAATCAAAATAATTTGAGTTCACTGGCAAGTCTGTGTAGTTAAAAATTGTAAAGTTTTTCCTACTAATAACCTTACATGAAGACACCTCATCATTAAGAACATTGCATGTACTGGAACCCAAATTAAATTGTTCTAAGAGCGCCCCTCCCCCAACCCCGTTGTTGGTGAAAGTTTGTTTTCACCCCTGGCCTGCTCTGGGGAACGTGAAAACCCTGCGGTGGATTATTGACTCCCTTTTGGGCAATACGTTCACTCCTTCTGGGCAAATCTTGATGAAAATTATCATTATGTTCATAAAATTCCTCATTGTTCTGTAAATCTGCTTCTACTCTTCTATTTCTACTAGGGGTTGGGTATGCTAGCCCTTGCCTGTATTCGTACAGGTCCCTTTCCAATTTCTTAGATTTTCTCTCTAAAACTTTTATACAATGTGCATCCACTTCAGCGCGTCACTATATGATTTTTTATAAGCCAGGAAATTATCATTTATTGTAATACTTTCATGCAGCCTAGTCAGTTCATTTAAAATACAATTTGCTTTTTTTGAATAATCATTCACCATAAGTTGTAACATCTCAAGCCCTGTTTTATTAAACAGTTCTGTTAGGCTGGAATATAGTTCAGAGCCCTGGTAAGCATTATTAGGAAAGCGGAAACACCGCAAACCTTTAGGCACCCTTTCTACCCTTAAACATTCATTTAAGTAATTTATTTCCATTTGCGCATTCTTATATGCGTACAATTTAGATTTAAATACATCAAGCTTGCCATCAAGCTGCTCTATATGAGTTTCAACAGTACCTGGTTTTAATTGCGGTTGTTCCGCCCATTTTTTAAAAGAAAAATTGCTGTCCTGTGTTTCACGAAGCTGGTTCACTCCGTTGTGATTACGGCTGCCGCTACTGTTGCCTCGTAGTCCACTTGGTGCTTTCTCTCTTAACAAAGATAAGTTCCTTGCAGAAACGCCTTTCGGCTCGGACAATTGCACATCGTTCTTTTCCTTAGCAGGCAAGTGTTCCTGGTTACAGGGAATAGTGTAACCACACGCCCTATTAGAATCAGCTAGCATTTTGTTTAGTTGAGATAGAAGGGTAAGTACTTCATTGAATTCCCTTCTAGTTACTGGTGCTTCTTCCAGCTCTTCACGGAGAGCTATAGGAGTGTCCTCGAAGTTGGGAGCCGATAGGTCTTCGGCCATGTCGAACCAACCAACCAGTAAAATCAAGAGTAAACCAGGAAAAAGTGAAGCAAAAGCCTTTCCGGTCCCAACGACAAGGACTTAGTGGTAAAAAATATATACCAAGCTGATTTTAAAGCCAACAATTCAGCTAGTGTGTTAAAAACCAAGCAATTTGTTGAATAATAGTCCAGTGCAGTTCAAACTTGCAACAAAAAGTTTTAATAGTCGACAAAACAAAGCATTTTTATAGCTGGGAAATGTAGATAATTAACAATGATGAATGCAATCTTTAATTAACACTTTTGTGTTAAAAATACCCAGTAAAATTACCTACTACTTTCATAATAAATGCCTTCAAGTGTTATTCAGTAATACCTAAAACTGCAGAAAACAAAACGCTCGAGCTTCAAAATGCTTCTAAAAAATTGGTTTGGTTAAAAACAATTAAGTAAATCATGTAAAACCCAGCTGCTTGTTTTATAACCCTGACGACCTAACGTCATGGAAGAAGAGACAGCAACCGACGCAGGACCCAAGAGTTGGAATTTAGGCCGACTGAGGGCAACCTGCCAGCAGATTACCCAAATGTAATAACTGTAACAGTGAAACACGAAGAACATCGTGTGGGTACTGTAAGGCGTGTAGGTATATAAATAAAGATACCAACTTTACACACCCTGTCACTAGCAAGATATATTACTTCAATGCTAGAGCTAGTTGCAGGACCATGAATGTGGTTCATCTTGATACGTGTCAACTATGCAGTTGCTAATATGTAGGCAAAATGAACTGCATGCTTAAAAATAGGATACTCAACCATATATCAGCAATCAGGGTACAGAATGAACACAATGCCTTATATAGACACATTAAATCATGAGGAACATTATTTTAAGTTTCAGGTGATCTGGAATGTAGGGAAAGTCATCAGAGGTGGCGATTTGGTGAATGACACTGAGTACGAAGAAGCTAAACGGATAGTGGAACTTACAGCACACAGGCAATCCAAGTCTCAACGATGTAATTCCATTGAAACCTGCTTTCAAAAAAAGGAGGGTTCAGTATTGAGTCTTGATCGGTTGTCACTCCCTTTAAAAGAATGTTTTAAATTTGAGCATTTTATCTGATGAAGGGCAAAGCCCAAAAGCACTCATCGCTGCAGTTTTACTTCATTTTATGTTTGTTTTTATTGTATTGAATGATTAAACCTTTTCTTCCTAAGTGGTGGTAGCTGCTATTTTTTCTTTGTATGTGTGCCTTAAGGAACTTCCTCATCTTCCTGTCCACATCGGCTTTGGAAAGGATTCTGGAAGACCAAAGAGAGGAGGTAGTGAATGGGGTCTAGAACAGCTTCTGGGCGACTCCTCAAGAAGTGGGGAGGGGAGCCTGGATGGAACAGGCTCAGACGGTAATGGAGAAGTACAGATTCGAGAAGATCCTGCAGCATGAGAAGTCAGACCTGGTAACGATGGATCCTAAGATCTTGGCAGGTGGCTCTTTGGAAAGAGGAGGTTGAAGTTGAAGGACAGTCGAGAGATCTTTTTAGAGTGTCCCCCAATCCTTGGATTGAAGATCACCTTTAGGTTTACCAGGCTTCTTAGGGGTTTGAGCCCCAGCTACAAAGAAAGAATATTTAGAGGGTATGTGACCCCCTTAGAATTAGAAGTTATAATGTTCCATCTGAGTAGGTGGATTCATTTGTCTGCAACCTGTGGGTATGGATCCGATATCGGATCCGAACCGGCATGGTTTATCCAGCTATGGATCCGAGCTCCTAGCTCCTCCCCTCACCCATAATGCCCTGCTCTCCCTACATGACCTCAGATCAAGTTTGCCCTGCACCAACTACCCTAACCAAAGGGTAACACACCCTATACAGGAAACTGACAAGGCCAGGGGGATAGGAGGGCGGGATGGTTGCAGACAAATGAATCCACCTACTCAGATGGAACGTTATGGTAAGTACATAACTTCTAAATCTGAAGTAGGAGAATTCATTTGTCAGCAACTTGTGGGACAGAGTCCCCAGCTACCTGAATCTTGGGTGGCCATCATGGAAGGATATTCCCGGAGCATCACGGAGCCAAAGGATGCTCTACCTCTAGAAGTGACGTCCAGCTTGTAATGAGTAATAAAGGTATGAGATGAAGCCCAAGTGGCTGCTGAACAAATGTCATCCAGAGGAACCCTAGACTTAAAGGCCGCTGAAGTAGAGACAGACCGGGTCGAATGAGCATGGACTCCCTCCGGTGCGGGCCTCCCTGAGGCTTGGTACGCCAACACTGAGAAATCCAGCGTGACAAAGAAACTTTGGAAATTGGTTTACCCAGATTGAATTTGGCAAAGGAAATGAACAACTGGTCTGATTGCCTATGACCAGCTGCCCTATGAAGGTAAAAACGAAGCTGCCTGTGAACATCCAAGGAATGCAGCTTGTATTCGCCTTTGTTTTGATACTTAGGGAAGAAACCAGGGAGGTTAATGGACTGATTAATGTTAGCTTCCGAAGCTACTTTAGGAAGAAAGGAGGGATTGATCCTGAGGCACACCCGGTCCGGATGAAAAATCAAATAAGGCGGTTTCATGGACAGGGCCTGAAGCTCAGAAACTCTCTTAGCCGAAGTAATGGCTACCAAAATAGCAGTCTTAAAGGACAAGAATTTAAGACAGACCGTGGCCGCAGGTTCAATGGGGGGAGCGGTCAAGGCCTGAAGTACCAAGGAAAGATCCCATGGGAGAACTGTTTCTTTGACAGGGGGTCTGAGCAAAAAGGTGCCTTTTAGGAAGGTTTTGCATAACTTAGCCAACATAAGAGACCCTGAATCGTGTCCAACATGGTAATGAGATATGGCCGCCAGCTGAACTTTGACCGTGGAACTACTGGCGCCATCATTAAAGAGAGTAGTAAGGAAATCTAGAACCCAATGCAGGGGAACCGTGAAAGGATCTAGGCCTTGCCGCTCTGCCCAAATGGAGAAACGCTTCCATTTACTGCGGTAAATTTTTCTGGCAGAGGGCTTGTGGGCCGCTACCAGAATGGCCTTAACTGGGGACGAGATACCGGAAGTCCTGATTAGGAGTGGAACTGGAGCAGCCAAGCAGTCAACTTCAGGTTGTCCAGGTTCGGAGTTGGTAGGTTCGATGGGTGTGATATCAGATCCGGAATGGGATCTAGAATCCAAGGTGGATTCACTGAATGAGACCTTAGGTAAGGGAACCAGATCTGCAGAGGCCAGAACGGGGCAATGAGGATCATTCTGCATCCCAACCGAGAGGCTTTCTGAAGTACTTGTAGCATCAGAGGTAGAGGGGGGTATGCGTAAAGAAGACCGGGAGGCCAAGCATGCACCAGAGCGTCTCTCGGAGAACCCCGCGAAAAAACTGTCGCACTTGGCGTTTAAGGGAGAAGCAAAGAGATGGCAACAGGGAGTCCCCCACTGTGCAAAGATACGTTTCGCTACTTGAGAATTGAGAGACCACTCGTACGGGGAGAGAATGGTGCGACTGAGCTTGTCCGCTAGGATGTTGGTCCGACCCGGAATATGCATTGCGATGAGAAAGCAGTTGGTGGAGATCCCCCATTCCCACACTCTCATGGTTTCTCGACATAAAGGGCAAGACCTGGTTCCCCCCTGTTTGTTGATGTACCAGACCACAGACATGTTGTCTGATTGAATCGCAATTGTTCCCAGAGGAAGGAGTGCTTAAAGTGCTTGCAACGCCAAGAGCACCGCCCTCATTTCCAGAACATTGATATGCAGGGAGGTCTCTGAATCGCTCCACGTGCCTTGGACCGTCCGGCCCGCAAAATGCCCCCACCCCCACCCGAGGCGGGAAGCATCCGTGGTCAATGTGGCGAGAGGGGGAGATGCACAAAAGGGGCAGCCCCTGAGGAGGTCCGGAGAAAGGAGCCACCACAAGAGAGACCGCTTGCAAGCCTTGCTGATTGCAATGGGATGATCCAGGGGGAGAGAGAAAAATGACCATTGCACCTGAAGTGTCCATTGAAGTACCCGCATGTTCAAGCGGGCGAGCGGAAGTGTAATCGCTGCCGCCATAGACCCTAGCGCCCTCAGGATCAATTCCGCAGGTGTTGAGCTGGAGTGAAGGATGGCCCGCACCTGGAGTCACAGATTCTGAACTCTGTCGGCTGTGAGAAAAGCTCTTAAATTTCTCGCGTCTAACCTGGCTCCTATAAATTCTATTATTTGAGTAGGGACCAGGTTGGACTTCTCTACGTTTACTGTGATGCCTAGCCAGGGAGCTAAATGAAGAAAGGAATCTCTTGCCAAAGAGAGTAGATGCCTTGTTGGGGCGGTGAGAAGCCAGTCGTCTAGGTACGGAAAAACCTGCACCCCCTGAAGCCTCACGTGGGCCGCAACCACTGTTAATACCTTGGTGAACACCCTGGGGGCTGTGGTGAGACCAAAGGGAAGGACCCTGAACTGATAGTGACTGGCTCCCAGCCGGAAGCGAAGAAACCTCCTGGATCGGCTGTCCATCAGAATGTGGTAGCACGCATCCTTGAGGTCTATAGAGCACATCCATTGATTCTCCCCAAGAAGGGGGAGGATGGATTGCAAAGCGACCATCCGGAACTTCTCTTTGGGAACTGACAGGTTCAACAGGGACAGGTCCAGAATGGGTCTTGGGTCCCCCGTCTTTTTTGGCACTAAAAAGAACCTGGAGTAGAACCCTGATCCGATCTGGTCTGGGGGGGGACGGACTGGATGGCTCTTTCTCAGCAGATGGCCAATTTCTGCTGAAGCGGCCTCCCTCTGATCGGGTGGAACATCGGGGAGGGTTTTTAGCTTTGGAACATGAAGAAAGGGGATCTTGTAACCTCTGGATATAATCTGGAGTACCCAGTTGTCTGATGTAATGGACTCCCATGCCGCTAGGTGCTCTGAGAAGCGTCCCCCGACTGCCTCCAGAGAGGAGCAGTCAGGCAACCCCTCAGGGTTGCTGCGTGGGCCGTTCAGAGAAAGGTTCCCTGGACCCAAAGTTCCTGGGAGCCCCTCTGCCTCTAGGGCGGCGTCCTCCCTGTCCTCCTCTGCCACGGAAGGACTGGTTGTCCAGAGCGGGTTGGGAGTGCTGCGACTTCCGGAACCACATCTTCTTCTGGCCTATTTGGTTCCTAGAGTAGGACCTCTGGGGCACAGAGAAGCGGACTCCGATGGCAGACAGCGTCTTCCCGTCCTTCTCGCTCTGAACCAAGGTGTCGCGAACCGTTTTGCCAAAAAGGGCAGAACCGTCAAAGGGGGCGTTCGCGAATGACGCCTTGAAGGGCTCCGTAAAATTGCAGTGGCGGAGCCAGGCCTGTCTTGTGACTAGGCCCGCTCCCACAGCTCTAGCAGCTCCCTCGGTAGCATGGGAAAGTAACCGCATAGAGGTGTTGGTCACAGAACAAAGAGTGGCCATACGGGTGGAGTGCATAAGTTTGTCCTCCTCCGACATGGACTCTGGGGGGGGATGCAGCGTATTCCTTGATAAGATCGCGCTGCATCCTAATGACGTGTGCCAAATAGTTGAGCGCCCTCACAGAGGGTCGCTGAACTAAACATACACTTCCCCAAACGGTCCATCATCCGAGACTCCTTGCTCGGGGGATGGACTGAGGGACTCTCCTGGGCGAGTTCCCTCTTAGTGGCTGCTGCCGACAACATGGCATCTACCGGGGGTCCCTTGCTCCAGTGGGCACGGTCAGCAGGGGGGCTAAGGATCCTGTCGGGCCTCTTAGGGATTGGCTCCACGGTGTCCGGTTCCTTCCACGCCCTGGTGGTAATAAGGTCCACAAGGGGGTCGGCAGGAGGGGACACCCAAGAGGTACACGGGCCCGCTTCAAATGCCTCCAAGAACACCGACTCGTCCGAGGAAGACTTTGGGGCAGACCACCCACCTCTAATCCGTAACATTTCCATGATGTCTCCGAAGGAGACCTCCTCAGGGGGTGATCTTGGGGAGCCTTCCCCTTCCTCCAAGTCAGTGTCTTCAGTCAAAGACTCTGGGGAGTCTATGTGCCTCCTGTTACACGAATGCTTGCGAGGTGCTTCCTCAGGGGGGCTGTCCGAGGAGCCCTCACCAGCAATGTCCAGAACTTTAGGAACTGCTTGGGGCAGTGAAGCGGGCTGTCCCAGTGGCCGGGTGATGGAAAGCCTGGCCCAGAGCAGACGGAGTGCGGGACGGAGCCGAAGCAAGGGCCGGGGGTCCAGATGCCCTCAACAGAGCCCTCTCCACTACATCAAAAGCCGAGGGGGAGCCAGCCTCGACAATAGGATCCGAAAGTCGGCTCCTCCTCGGATCCGATGAGCGGATCGGAGCCGGCGCCGAGCCCCTCTGATCCGAGGGACCAGTGTGCTCCCACAAGGATGGCGCCGAAGGCACACAGAGTCCCTCGGATCCGAAGCTCGGGCCAAGATACCGAGAGGTCGGATCAGACAGACTCGAGGGCAGGGTCGGATCCGAAGTACCCAGTACTGTCGGTGACGACCCACCCCCGGCTCCGAGGCTGCCCGGCTCCGAGCGCTCCGAACCCGGGTAGCGGGTTGGAGAAGGAGCAATGGGCTTAAAAAATGGGGTTGAGCTCCCCCCCAGAGGGGGGGGGGGGAGGCAGGAGCACTCCCGTCTGCATCTGGGCCTGGATGAACCTTTGCATCATCCGGTCCAGATCAGCATCGGAGAGGCTGTAAGTAGACCTCGACGAGGCTACCAAGGTAGGCTTGAGTGCCGCCTTGATAGCCTCGAAGGAGGACAGGTCTCCTCATCCTCAGGCTCCGGTGAAAAGCACGGGGACCGGAGCCGAGGAGGGGGAGAGCCAGCAGCCAGAGGCCGGAGGAGAAGCCCGCTTAGCCGGCGGGGCCAAAATGGAGGTCTCTGCCCGCCGCTTCTCTCTCCGGTCCTTTTTCCTGGCTTCCCTCTCCTCCGACCCTTTGGCGGGAGTTCGAGTCCCGGGTGGAGGAGGGGGAGCAGGCAAGGCAGGGACTGCCGAAGCAGTGACCACCAATGGGGCGGGGGCCGAAGCAGAGTCTGGGGGCAAGAGTCCCGCCAAGACCAGCTTCGACCTCCGCTCCTTCAATGCCCTGGGGTTGAACCCTGCACAGATTGAACACCCTGAAGTGAGGTGTTCAACCCAAAGGCATCGAACGCACCGAGTGTGGCCATCAGCAGGGGAAAGCTTATGGCCACACTTGGAGCACTTTGAAAAAATTGCCTTTGGGGCCTCAGACAACTTTTTTTTTTTTATTTTTTTTTTTTAAAAATAGTAATAATAATAAAAGAAACTAACACTCACACGAAGGCCCCAAAAAAGACACACACACACACACAGCTACGTACCAGCGAGGGGAGGGTAAAAAACTAAGTAAAATAACCCCAAAAAAATATATAGACAGAAGGGAAACCTATAACTTTCACACAACTAAATAAAATTTAAAGTTTTAAAACCCTTAATTAAGAAAATATAGAACTTAGCTTATGGAGCTCAGAGGATCCAGCCTTCACCATGCGCGGCAAACTAGATCTGAGGTCATGTAGGGAGAGCAGGGCATTATGGATGAGGGGAGGAGCTAGGAGCTCTGATCCATAGCTGGATAAACCATGCCGGTTCGGATCCGATATCTGATCCATACCCACAGGTTGCTGACAAATGAATTCTCCTACTTCAGATTCACTATTTTTGTGATCAATCAAGGCCTGAGAACATAAACCAGCACAGATATCACAGTCAATCCCCAAGTGAGCTGGGCCAAAACAATAAACACATTCCTTGTGAGCATCAGAATTTGGGATCTTATGCCCACAGAAAATATATTTCCTAAAACCGGAAGGTTTTTCCCGACCTATTGTTAAGCAGAAAATTAAACTACTAAACAGAAACCAAGTACCACAAAAAGTACCTAACCAATACATTTTTTTGGCATAAGTAGAGAAAGGAGACAGGTAAGGGAAATAAGAAAAACAAGAGTACAAGGAATAACAGAAGTAGCTAGAAAAATTACCTAGAAAAGGTGATAATTAGGAGCAGCAATCAGAATACTGAGATGGAGGGAGGAAAAATATGAAAAAAAAAAATCAAGACTCACAAAAGCCAACAAGGAAAAACAATTGTAAAGTACGCCACAACGCTTGAGCATTCACAATCCACATATATATCTACTGGCAGCAAACGGTATTTGGGATACGTTACAGTGGTGGGGCACTCTGGGTAAGGGGAGAAGCTAGACAGTTCTAGGATCCTATACTCTGGAAGAAGCAGCAGAGTCAGATGAGAGCCGCAGATCTGAACTCATCAGTTGTGGAATGGATGAAAATTACATCAGATCGAATGTCAAGTACTCACCAGGATGACTGTTGTCTTGCACTCTCTTTCATTTGGTTCAACTAATGGAGCTCTGATCTGGCCTTGGCACCTTCAAAATGTGTGGATCCATGACAGATTCCTCTGTCCACGATCTCTCTCTTCCACTCTCTGAATACCTCGGATTGAGTTTGCTACCTAAAGGAACAGAGCAACTCAAGAGGTAGCACTAGCTTTACATACAGTGTATATAAAAATTGTACACACTCCTGTTAAAATGACAGGTTTTTGTAACATAAAAAAATAAGACCACAATAAATCATTTCAAACTTTTCCCACCTTTAGTATGACCTATTCAATTGAAAAACAAACAAATCTGCGAAGGGGAAAAATATAAAAATAAAAAATGTACAATAAGCTGGTTGCATAAAAGTGTGCACACCCTTAAACTAATACTTTGTTGAAGCTCCTTTTGATTTAATTACATCATTCAGTCTTCTTGGGTGCACACCTGCCATCAATTAGAAAGACTCTGATTTCCCAAATAAAGTTCAGCTGTCCTAGTAGGATTTTTCTGACATTTACACAGTTGCCTTCTACAGCAAAAGCCATGATTCACAGAGAGTTTACAAAGCATCAAAGGGATCTCATGGTCAGTCAGGAGAAGGGTACAAAAAAATGTCCACAGCAATGGATATACCATGGAACATAGTCATCAAAAAGTGGAAAAAATATGGGACATCGGTGACATTGCAAATAACTGGACGTCCCTCCAAAATTTATGAAAAGACAAGACGAAAACTGGTCAGGCATGCTGCCAATAGACATACAGCAACACTGAAGGAGTTGCAGGAATTTATGGCGACTACTGGTTGTGTACTACATGTGACGACAATCTCCTGTATTCTCCATATGTCTGGCCTACGGGGTAGGGTTGTAAGACAGAAGCCTTTTCTTACACAGAAAAACATCCAGGCCCAGCTAAAATTTGCAAAATACATAAAGTCTCCCAAAAGCATGTGGGAAAATGTGTTATGGTCTGAGGAGATAAAGGTTGAATTTTTTGGCCACAATTCCAAAAGGTACGTTTGGCACAAAAACACCTCGCATCACCAAAAGAACACCATCCCCGCAGTGAAGCATGGTGGTGGCAGTATCATGCTTTGGGGGTTTATTTTCTTCAGCTGGAACTGGGGCTTTAGTCAAGATGGAGAGAATTATGAACAGTTTCAAATACCAGTCACTTTTGGCCCAAAACCGCCAGGCATCCGCTAGAAAGATGAATTCCACTTATCAACACAACAATTACCCCAACCATAGATCCAAATCAATAAAAGAACAGCTTCTCCAGAAGAAAATTAAAGTTTTGGAATGGCCCAGCCAGTGCCCACACCCAAATCTAATAGACAATCTGTGGGGTGACCTGAAGAGGGCTGAGCACAATAGATGCCCATGCAATCTGACAGATTTGGAGCACTTTTGCAAGGAAAAGTGGGCAAATATTGCCAAGTGAAGATGTGCCATGCTGATAGACTCCTACCAAAGAAGAGTAAATGCTGTAATTAAATCAAAAGGTGCTTCAGCAAAGTAATATCTTAAGAGTGTGCACACACAAAAAAAAAAAAAAAAAAACTTACAATAAGCTGGTTGCATGTTTTTCCCCCAACAGATTTGTTTTTCAATTGAACTGTTGAACTGTACAGGTTATACATCACATTAAAAGTGGGAAAAGTTTTGAAATGATTTACTGTGGTCTCATTTTTTATATCACAAAAAAATGGCATTTTAACAGGGGTGTGTACACTTTTTATATCCAATGAATACTGTAGGTTGAGAATGCAAGGCCCTAGAGTACCATTCATTTTTCAAGGTGCCAAAGGTGAAAATTTGGAAGGGGGAAGGAGGGAGTCATGCTGGACCAGACAAAAGGTAAGACGACTTAGACCTATCATTGAGGTGAGTACATAACTTTCATATCCAATGTTGCCCATTTTAGTATGATTCGATTGATGGGACAGATCCTTTAGCTACTGTTCTCTCTCCAGGTGGCCTCATGGAAGGCTATTCCTGAGCACAGCAATGTCAAAAGATGACAGATATGGATTATACAGCAAGTTTATAATGAGACAAAAATGTGTGAATTTGTAGACTATGCTGCAGCAGTACAAATTCCATCAATTGGCAAATTGCTTAGAAAAACTGTTGGTCACCACTGACCTATGTGAATGCGCTGCAGGTTGTCTGGGTAAATGTAAGATCGGAGGAAGTGATTTTTAAAACTAAAACGTATGGTGGAACTTTAATGTGCTGTGTGTTTCTGTGGAATAAAGTGAACTGAAGTGTGTTGAGCCGTCCGTGGGTTTTCACACAATTTTCTAAGCTTGCCCTGCTCAGGGCTTTATTGTCTTGCCTGAAAAGCTGCTTCACTTTGGGGTAAATGTAAGCCCACTTTAATATAACACAATTTGACAACCAGCTATAAACAACTGATCTGATTTTATGTAGTTTTTTGTTCTATGAAGATAGAATCTGAGAGGTCTGTGAACATCAAGCAAATGCAAGGTATATTCTCCTTTGTTCGAATACCGGCAGATTAATGGTTTGGGCAAGGTGTGATTTGGATGCCACCTTAGGGATAAAAGGAGGGCTTTGTTTCAAGAAAACTTTTTGTGGGAAAAAGAAACCAGTATGGAGGTTTACAAGAAAAGGCCTGTAATTCTGAAATTCTCTTGGTTGAAGTAACTGCTACCAAGAAAAGTGTTTTCCAAGTTAATAACCTAATATCCACTGAATCTGCTGGTTCAAATGGAGATTGTGAGGGCCTGTAACATTATTGTGATATCCCAAAGGGGAATGGGGTCCCTTATTGGAGGCCCAAGAAGAAATGTTCATTTAAGGAAAGCTTTAAAAGCTCTCCATAATGCTATAGGTTTGTTATGGTCAGTATGAAAATTAGAAATTGCTGCGAGTTGTACTTCTGAAGTGGAGAAGCTAGACATTTACTGAACAACTATGAAAGGAAGTCCAAAATAAAAGGCAGAGGAGCACAAAAGGGATCTAATCCTTTTTCTATGGCCCAGAATAAAAGGCTTTTCCACTTGCTTCAATAAAGTTTTAGTGGTAGTCTTCTGAAAAGTTGTCTGATGTATATCACCCACTTCTGTGAACCTAGCATCCCTGGCCATCATTAAAACCGGAGAAACCAAGCAGTTTGGTTCAGTGTGTCAAGGTCCAGGAGAGGATACCCAAAAGAATGTGCAAGATGATCTGGTCTGTGAGCCAAAGCCCAGGGAGGACGTAACAGGTTTGGCTCCCATTTCTGTGGCATTATCTGTCAAGACCAATAAGGAGCAATGAAGGTCACTCACCTTAGATCTCTTAGCTTTTTAATTGACTTTCATGATTAGGTGGGGAAAGCATAAAGAAACCTTGGGGGCCAACTGTGGACCAGACAGTCCCTCGGTGACTGACCCTGTGGAGGGATTAATGCAAATTAACTGCTGCACTTGTTGAGGTGGGAAGCAAACAGGCTGCAACATGGTTAGCCCCAGTGGAAGACTTTCATTTGGCACTAACTGATGGATCACTCGTCAGGCAAAAGAATGTTTCTGTTTAACCTGTCTGCTAGTACACAAAGCCCCCAGAATGTACTTTGCTATAGTAAAGCATCAGGAAGACCGAAGACATCCTCCATTGTCACACACTCACTGCTTCCAGACAGAGAACATCTGGTCCCCCCCTGCTTGTTTATGTATCACACTATTGACACCGTCTGCCTGAACCGAAATCACACCTTCAGGAAGAAAGTTTTGAAATGTCTGCAACACTGAAAGGACTGCTCTCATCTCTAGAGCATTTGATGTACAGGTTGTCCTCCAAAAGTGCCCAGGTACCTTTAACAGTCTTCCCTTCGAAATACCCTACCCACCCTAAAAGGAGCATCCATGATGACCACCACTACCAAAGGTAGAGGACAAAAGAGGAAACCTTCAAAAAAGGGTGGAGAATAGCCACCAGCAGACATGCAACTTGCATACTGGAGTAAGCTTGATCAGGGTACTCAATGGGTGATGCAACAGTAACCAATGGACTGTATGTCCACTGAAGGCACTCGTGTAGAAATGGGAGAAGGACATCAGAAGGATTGTAGATGCCAGGAGGCCTAGAAGCTTTAGAATGAAATGAGCTGGTGGAGAAGGGTGGCATAAGGCTTGGCCGGTTACTCTATGAAGATTCAGAATTCTGGGGTGTAGTAGAAAAACCTTCCGATTCAATGTATCCACATGGCATCTGATGAATGCTGCAGTGTGTCTGGGAGCCAACTGACTCTTGGAGAGATTTACAATGATCCCTAGATCATGAACTAACTAGAGTAAAGTGTCCCTCCTATGAATTAACTAGGGTAAAGTGTCCCTCCTATGAATAAGTAGATCCTTGGTCAGAACTATTGGGGGCCAATCGTCCAAGCACAAAAACATCAGGTGTCCATATTATATATTTGAAGCTTCAAAATTTCGAACCTCATTTTCCCATTCTGCACATACGGAGCAGTTGCCTTTCACCTTCGAACTATCCAAAGTTCAATCATATGGCGTTGACCATATGACATTCGAACTTTGAAACGTTCGTCAATTTAATAGGGACCCGAACATCAGGAACCCTTGCAGCGTCAGATAGGCTGTGATTACTGCCATGCATCTGGTTAACACCCAGGGGGCTGAAGTGAGCCCAAAGGGCAGAGACCTAAACTATGATCGACTCCTAGCTTGAAACAGACATCTCCTTAACTGCTTGTATATCGTCATGTGATAAAAATCCTGGAGATCTAGTGAGCACATCCAGTTATCCTCCTTAAGAGGTAGAATGGATTAAACCATGACCATCCAGAACTTTGTCTGCTTCACAAATAGGTTTAAGGGATTAAGGTCCAATATAGGCCTTAGGTTCTCTGTTTTGGCACCAAAAAGAATCTGAAGTAGATACTGGATCTTTGTTGGTCTGGTGGGACCTGCTGGATGACTTTTTTTGCCTAGCTTCTGTAGTAGATTCCAACTGATGGAGGGGGCACTTGGAAAACCAATACCTCCAACAATCAAGGAAAAGAAAGGAAATAGTATGATTACCCACAACACCCAGGAGTATGTAGTGATGGCCTGACAGGTTTGTGGGTGCAGGTATAAGCCCCCCACCCACCCCACCGACTGCCACCAGTGTGTCAGCCAAGCAAAAAGTGCAGTTTTGTACCTACCACAAATGTAGATGTTAGAGTGCTCATACAGCTGCAGTCATAACAGATGGGTTATCCTGCCATCAGGTGGGTCCTCGGTCAGCCGAATTTCAAAGTCTAGGTCCGGCGTCGGTTGTCGTCGCTTCTTCCCTGACGTCAGCGCAGCAGGGGTATAAAAGAGGCAGCCAACGCCATTTTCTTCAGTTTTTCTTGCCCCAGATGTCAGGTGCCCCCAGAAGGAAGGCAAACATAATGTTATGCAAAGATGCAATGTTGATAAATCAAAAACAGTAGTTGCAAGCAAATACACCATAAAAGAATACCCCCAAAAGGTTATATGAAAAGTGTTCATCATAAGGCCTGTCCTAAGAGGGGATGGAGGGAGGGAAACCTGGAATGCAGCTGTATGAGCACTCTAACATCTACATTTATGGTAGGTACAAAACTGTACTATGTTCATCATGCATACAGCTGCAGTCATAACAGATGGGTAGAATCCCAAAGCTAAGTAAGGGTGGTAGGCACTAAGTGGAACTAGGAAAGGCTAGGATGCCCTGCAGGACTGCTGTGGCAAAGCCCGCTCTAGATTTTGATAGTGCTTGGAGAAAGTGTGCACTGAACTCCAGGTGGCTGCTTCCAAAATGTCCTTGGTAGGGACCCCCCTGAGGAAGGCTGCAGAGGTAGCTGTGGCTCTGGTGGAGTGGGATCTGATGCATGCAGGCACAGTTTTTCCATGAAATGAGTAACAAAAGCGTTGCAGTGGGCTATCCATTTTGAAATTGTCTGTTTGGAAATGGCCTTACCTTGAGCACCTGCAGCATAGGACACAAAGAGTTGCTCAGATTTCCTGAATGGCTTTGTCCTGTCCAAATAGTAACGAAGTTGTCTGTGAATGTCCAAGGAATGTAGTAGTCTTTCCCCTTTATTTTGTGGATTAGGATAAAAGGTAGGTAAATGGATAGTCTGATTCAAGGCTAGACTGGATACTACCTTTGGCGTAAAGGTAGGGTTGGTTCGTAAGGAAACTCTGTCCTGATGGAAAATGGTGAATGGTTGCACAGCCATGAGGGCCTGTAGCTCCGAAACCCTGCGTGCTGAGGTGATAGCCAGAAGAACGGCTGTTCTCCATGACAAGTACTGTAACTCTGTTGAAGAAGCTGGCTTGAAGGGAGGAAGGGTCAGCTTTTCCAATACGGAGTTGAGGTCCCAAGCAGGGACTGGTGGTTTCCTTGGGGGTTTTATATTCTTTGCCCCTCTGAGGAACTGCCTTAAGAGAGGATGAGAGAATACAGGAGGATCTGTGTTGTATTGTGCAGAAATGGCTGAAGCGTGGATCTTGGAGGAGAAGGAAAGTCCATTGTTTAACATCTCAGGTAGGTACTGTAAAATTTGAGGTATATTTATTACCCAAGGATTCTTTCCCTTTTCTTGATTCCAGGCACAAAATAGTTTCCATTTGGCGGAGTAGGCCTTTCTATTAGAAGGTCTTCTGGCCTCCAAGAGGACATCCTGCACCTCCTTGGAGAGGAGAAATTGTTGGGAAATCGAGGAATTCTCCATGCAGCTAGATTTAGAGTTTTGAGATGGCTGTGAAGAGTTTTGTAGTTGCGCTGGGACAACAGAAGAGGAACTAGAGGTAGGATCCATGGTGGGGAATGTGTCAGGCTCTTCAGGAGCAGATACCAGGGCTGTCTTGGCCAGTCTGGTGCAATGAGAATCATTTTCGGCCTCTCTGCTCTGGCTTTTAATAGAATTTTGGGCAGCCGAGGAGGAGGCGGGAAGGTATAGACTGTCAATGTTGCCCAATTGAAGGAAACTGCGTCCACTTTCCAGGCCTGTGGATGATAGGTCCTTGAACAAAATTTTTTCAACTGGCAATTTCTGTGGGTAGCAAAGAGATCTATGTCTGGCTGTCCCCATGCCAGAGTTATCTTTGTGAAAACTTGAGGATGCAACTTCCATTCGTGTGGATCTGTCATATTTCCGTTTAGGTTGTCTGCCAGTGTGTTTTCCTTCCCTGGCAGGAATTGTGCCTGTAGTTGAATTTGCAATTCCAGTGCTGTGTTCCATAGAGTCATGGCTTGCCTGCACAGGGGGTGTGAATGAGTTCCCCCGTTTGTTTATGTACCACATCACTGTGGTGTTGTCTGTCCTTATCAACAGCTGGCCTGGATGCAGTAGGTCTTTGAAGGTCATAATAGCCTTTTGCACGGCTAGCATTTCCTTTTGGTTGATGTGAAGGTGCTTCTCTTTTCGGGTCCATTTTCCCTGAATGCACTGATCTGTCATGTGAGCTCTCCAGGCGTAGTCCGAGGCATCTGTTGTGATGATTTGAGTTGCTTGAGGTACACAGAAAGGAAGACCTGTGTTTCTTTGGCAAGCTTGAGCCCACCACATAAATTCCTTTTGAAGGCATGGAATGAGTGGCATAATTGCTTCCAAGCTGTGGCTGTGTTGAGACCATAAGTTTTTTAGGTACCACTGATGTTTCCTCATATGCAGCTTTGCACATGGGATTAGTAGGATGCAAGATGCCATGAATCCCAGAGCCTGCAGGACTTTCCTTGCAGTTAGCCTGGTGTAAGTTGCCATTTTTCTGAAGTATTGAGACGGTTGCCCTTGCTTGTCTGGCGTGAGGTAGGCCATCTGGGTGGTTGTATCCAAGCTGGCACCCAGGAAAATTATTTGTTGAGAGGGTATTAGCTTTGATTTCTTTTTGTTGACTGTGTATCCCAGGAAGTTCAACAGTTTTATTACAAACGCCAAGTGCTGCAGTAGTATGTCCTTGCTGTCCGCTTAGATCAGGCAGTCGTCCAGATATGGGTAGATTTGTATCCCTTGTAGTCTGCAGAAGGTGATTACTGATGCTAGGCATTTCGTAAACACTCTGGGCGCAGTAGATAAGCAAAAGGGTAATGCAGAGAATTGGTAATGGGTTGAACCTGCAAGAAATCGGAGGTATCTTCTGCAATCTTGTCTGATAGGGACATGCAGGTATGCCTCCTTGAGGTCCAATGTTACCAGCCAAGACTCCTTGCCCAGCATGGGAAGAAGCTGCTGTAATGTGAGCATCTTGAATTTTGGCATCTGTAGATATGTGTTTAGGATGGATAGGTCTAAGATAGGTCTCCAATCTTTGTCTTTCCTTGGTACCAGGAATAGTCTGGAATAAAACCCTTGACCTTGTTCTTTTGCAGGTACCTCTTGAATTGCTTTCATGTCCATGAGAGCTGAAATTTGTTTTTGTGCCTCTGCCCTTTGAATTTGTGGCAGGTTTGGAATGCCTCTCATTTTTGGAAGGGTGTGAAAGTGGAACCTGTAGCCTCTGTCTATAATGTCCAGAATCCATTTGTCTTTTGTAACAATATGCCAATTTTTTGAGAATAATGCCAATTTTCCGCCCAAAGGTTCTGCCATTAAAGCTTTGCTTGGCAGGTGTAGGGGGAAGTCATTGTGTCTGTTTTCTAAAAGACTGTGATCCATCTTCTCCACCTCTTGGGGTTGGTGCTTGCCACTGTCTGGCTCTAAAAGATCCTTGAGGTTGCCCTCTACCCCTTGGACGCCTGTATCTGCCCCTTTGAGGTCTGTCCGTGGCTGGAAAGGACCAATTTTTTGAAGGCCAGTTTCTGCCGAATCGTGGAGGCTGTATCTGCAGGAAATCTTTCACAGTTTGCATTGATTTCGCTTTTTCCTCCATTTACTTTAGCACCTCCTCAGCTTAACACCAAACAATACATCTTTTTGAAGAGGTGCATCTAATAATTTAGCTTTGACATGATCTGGTAAGGTTTGCTCTTTGAGCTAAGCATGCCTACGTATAACAGACCCCGTAACAGCAGCTCTACATGAGGCCTCTAAAGCATCAAAACCACACTGCAAGGTATGTTTACCCACTTGCTCTGCACCATGCAACAAATCCTGCAGCTCTTAAATCTGGTTGTTCTGGTTGTTCTGGTTGTGTCATCTTGCTTTTCAGCTGAGATATCAAAAACTGTTCATACTTTAACATATGGAACTGACGGTTTAATGCCCTCATGGTTAAAGTGGCCGAGGTGTACACCTTTTCCCCCCCACCTTTCTAAAGCTCTGGAATCTCTCTCTGAAGGTAATGGGTTTTTAGCAGTAGAGGCCTTAATTCCCTTGGGACCCTGTGAAATTGTTTCTGGGTCAGCAGTATGGCTTTTATATAGGAACTGGTGAGAATCAGGAACCTGGTAATACCTGCCTGGTTTAACAGGAGCTGGAGGCAAAGAATCTGAATTAAGGCTGGCTTCTGTGTACACATCATCCAATATATCTAAAACAGGAGGAATAGCCAGAGGCCTATGCTGAGGGAGCAGAAGAAATTCCCTGAGCCTTTTCTTGGAATCTGAGTAATCTTGGCCTTCCCAGTGAAAGTGTTCCCTCAATGTATTCAGGGTTTCCCCAAAACAGAAGTCCTCAGGGGGGAGACCGAGGGAATAGACTCCTCTGCATCAGAGTCTTCAAATGGAGAATAGGCATAATCTTGGTCCTCAGATAGTTCTGAGGCAATAGAAGCTTGATCTGAGGAAGGGTAGTCTTCCTCTAATCTGGGCCTTTTGTCAGAGGGGGGTTGAGAACCCCTGATAAGAGTAATCAAATCCTCAGCCATTTTAAGCATCTGGTTTTTAGGCATGGTGCCTTGAGAGGGGGTCTGAGGAACCTGTTTTTTGGTTTTCATGGCTGCTTTAGATTTAGTGAAGGCTTTAATAGAGAAGGAGGAAGGCCTGAAGACCCCTTGAGAAATGGCAGGCCTGTCTAAATTCTGAGTTTCCCCGCCAGGAGTGGCGTCGGTATCTGTAGAAGTTATGGGGGCCGAGGAGCCTGCGACCTCTGGTACTGAAGACACCGGTAATGCATTGTCATCGGTACTCAGGGGCTGCGTAGGTGCCTCGCTGAGTACCTGAGAACCGGTAGTCGGCCTTGGCGTGGTTTCAGTAGGTGGTGCGGACCTCGTATGTCGGTCCTTATGTTTGCGGTTTTTGCTCAAAACTGGAGTCGCGCGAGTACCCGACGACATAATATAATTGAATTTTTTGCCAAAAAAGTGAAGGGAGAACTCCGCCCGACGCTTAATAGTGCGCTTGTTGAATCTAGCACAAAAACGGCAGGCCGATACATCGTGGTCTGGGCCTAAGCAAGGTATACAGAAAGAGTGGAAATCCTTATGCGGTATTTGCTTCCCACATGAAATGCAATTATTAACTTTGTCTGACATCGGTCTGAGGCAAGAAAAGTTTCCCCAACGGGGTACTTAGCTTTCAAGAAGACTTCGGCTGAAATACTTTCGTAAATCTCAGGAGCTGGCCGACAGGCACTTGCAAACTGCTTCTGCTTCGGGCACCGCGCGGCAAGAAAGACTGAAGAAAATGGTGTTGGCTGCCTCTCTTTACCCCTGCTGCGCTAACGTCAGGGAAGAAGCGACAACAACCGACGCCGGACCTAGACTTTGGAATTCGGCCGACCGAGGACCCGCCTGACGGCAGGATAACCCATCTGTTATGACTGCAGCTGTATGCACGATGAACATCTTCAGGAGTGCTGAAAAGATTTCTCCAAAAAGGGTTCGCAAAATCCCTGGTTCTGTAGAACACCTCTGCCTCTAGGATGACATCCATTAAAACTGTACACAAACACCACCAAAGTGCTCTGGTTAAAACCCAGATATTTTCTGAACCACATCTCCCACCCTCCGCCAATTCTTAGAAAGGTCCTTTGAGGAGCAGAGAAGCAGACTCCTACAACAAACTGGATCTTACTGTCATGTTCGCGTCTAGTTAGTACATCTTGACCTTGGGTCCAAAAGAGTAGAACCATCAAAGGGCGCATTAATGACAGACATCTTAAAGCCTTCCACAAAATCACACAACTGCATCCAGGTGTTGCAACAAATAGCCAGGCCTGTGCCCGAGGCTCTTGAAATCCCATCAGCTGTATTTGAGAGGAGTCGCATGCAAACACTGGAATATGATGCAAAGGTAGACAGCTGGGATTCCACTTTCTTTTAGATATCCACTGGTAAGTTATCCAAGAAAATCTGTAAGCTCTTTCATTAATTCTCTCAAAACATGTGACATGAACCAAGTAGTTCACTGCTCTAACTGAAAAGGTCACCAAGTATCACTGCTCTAACTGAAAAGGTCACCAAGTTGTTCACTGCTCTGAAAAAGGTCACAGAAGCGTAGGTCCGTTTTCCAAATCTGTCCACAGTCCTCGATTCCCCGTTAGGGGGATGAACAGATGTGCTCTTTTTGGTGAGTTCCTTCTCAGTGTCTGTCACTATGACCATAGCATCCACTGGTGGACCTTTACTCCAGTGCCCTATCCTTGAGAGCAGCCAAGATTTTGTCGGCCTTGTTTGGAATGGGCTCAACTGTGTCAGGGTCTTTCCAGGCTCTCCAAGTCACCAACTCAATAAGGGCATCAGGAGGAGGGACCACACAGGCAGTAGAACAGACAACCCCAAAAGCCTCCAAGGAAGATGTGTTGGCAGACCAATCCCCCTTCTGTCGCATTAATTCTCGGATTTCACCAAAAGTGACATCTCCAAAGGGGGATCTAGGGGAATCTGCATCTTCCATGACAGACTTGGAGGATTAATTTAAGTGTCTCCATTTACATTTCTTTCTTTTGGATCAGATACTGAGGTGCACTAAATGATGCATCCAAATCAGACTGGGAATGAATTCAGAGCAAGTATTTCCCAGATACATTTTGCAGCAGCAGATTGTCCCAATCAATGAGAAGCACTGAAGTTTGAAGCAGAAAAAGAAGTCAGGATGGAACAGAAAGGGAAGGAAACATCCATTCTCTTGAAGTAAGACTTTGAGATGGCCTCGAACATTAAGATCAAGATCAGAATAGAGGGAGATACAAGGAACTGGAGCCAAAAATCCTCCAGGCACCAAACCGTCCTGTGTCCAACACCAACATCAGAGCTGAGCTATCTTGAGCAGAGGCTCTGAGAAGGAGAAAGAGCTCAGACAGCTTCAAAGTTAGCATGTCCTTGGCAACCCTGACACTGAAGCTTCAGCTCCAATTCCCTTTCAGATCTGGCAATGTTGGTGTTTACAAGGAATGGAATAAAGTCAAATCTGAAGTAAAGTGCATCACCGCAGACGTACGTACTGCGAGTAAACTCGAAGCCATGAGTCTCAGATATAAAGGACAGAGGGGTCGTAAGACCTGTTCAAATTGACCTGGAGTCAACACAGAGATGACCCCTAACTGGATCTGCTGTCAAAAATTTCTGCATCATTCTATCAACATCAGCTTTAGGTCGGTAGACCTGACTGAGGAAGGTACCAAAGAAGCCCTCAATAGTCTTGGGTCCTGTAGTATTGGTGCATGCAATGTAGGGCTAATTCGATCCTTAGAGAACCTTGACAAAAAAGGTAATTGGATCCAAAGCCTGGACAGATCTAAAGACTTAATTTTAGGTGTTGGACCTAGGGAAACTGTTGGGTCAGGATACCTTTTTTCAAGATTTATTAGCAGCCTTCTTGGAAGCCTCGATTCCCTGAGGTTTAGGGATATCCTTATCCGTCTTTTGGTAAAGTCTTCTCTAACTGTTTTGAGGAGGTTGTGGAGGAACAGCTCAGCTAAGCTGGCAGCAATCCTTTCAATATCAATTTGTTTCCTGCTCTAAAGTGCTTTATGTCCAAAAGAGGCTCAAGTCTCACAGCTAATGTCCAAGTGCGGCACTCCCAAATAGCAGAGACAGTATGTGTGTCCTGTGGAGGGATCCTGTGGCTACACTTGGAGCACTTCTTAAACCTTAGACATCCTGTCTAAAAAAGAAGAAACCAGCACACACAAAGTTAGATATGAAAAGAGCCCAAAAGGGAAAAAACCTTAACTACAATACCAGCCAAAACAAACCTTAACACAAGACATACAAGAGGTCTGACGATCAAAAAAAAAAATAAAAAAAACAGGTGAATGAAGACTGCTTTAATCCAAATAGCGAAACAGCGCAAAAAAAAAAAAAAAAAAAAAAACAGAAAAGGCAACCAAACACTGCCAAAGTTCATATGTTTATTAAAATAGTAAGCACTTTCGTGCAAGGAATCTGCACTTCAGACCACACAAAAAAGCTAAAAGCAGTTACCATTTAAACAGTATACTTAGCAATTAACAACTAACAACCATTTAATTAATTAACCTAATGAGAAAGTACACAAGCCTTCAGTGCTGGTTTTAAAGGTATATAACCATTCAAACTTGGGGCTGTGTGGCAAAAAGATTAATAATCCAGTTTGTCTTGGCTAACTGCACTCTGCTGTTAAGATCAACTGAAGTACAAAAAAATCTAAAACTGTGTCCATTAAACTTCTGTGTATACTTGGAGTGCACTAGTACAATCCTTGCTATGAATACATAGGAGACATCCTCGGGCGGAGATCTGGGGGACCCATCTCCTTCGAGGTCTTATCTTCGGTGACAGAATCCGCAGGGGAGTCCAAGTGTCGCCTCTTACATGATCTCTTCTAAAGAACCTCCTCTAGCAGTGGCTTGGGGGAGGACTCTGAAGACAGGGGGACTCCAGTGGGGTAGCTCCTACCTGAAGGCTAGCTCAAGAGGGCAGACCTGAGAAAGGATGAGTGGGGTCTGCTCGCAGGGGCTGGGATGTTCCCTGAAAGGCCAGGGAGGAAACTCTCTGGGAGGAAAAAGTCCTCTCTATGACCCAGAAAGCCAAAGGACAGGACAATGCCCTGTCCACACTCTCGGTGGGAAGGCCCGCCCGGGGAGAAGGACCAGAGCAGGCCAAAACCTTTGGGCCTCCAACCTGAGTACTAACCCTGAGCTGTTGAGGGCAGAAGCACCAAGGGGAAGGAACCATTCTGAAAAAACAGGTCCTGAACCACCACCCAAGGACTCTTGGGCGACAGCTTGGACCCAAGACTCCGCCTGTCCAGGGGGAAGCCGAGCAGTAGTAGTCAGGGACTCAGACGGGGCAGGGACAGAAAGGTCCCTAGAGATCCCAGTCTCCCTCTCCATATGATCCAAAGCCAGAAAGTCCAAATCCAACCTAGTCAGACTAGCAGACGTCAATGAGGGAGTAGGAGATGGCCCCCTAGCTGGATGGGCAAGGGACATGAGAAGCCCCAATTTAATTTGAGCCTTGAGAAAGGACCTCATCTTCCTGTCCATATCGGAAGGGAGTAAACTCAATCCTGGCCAGGGATGGGTGCCTAGATCCTGTGGACCTCCCCTCTAAAGAACAAGATCTGTGCTTGAAGGCAGAACCCAAGGGGGAATCCTCAATAAAAATAGCGAGATCAGACACTGATCCCAGATCCAACCTCCTGGATCCAAAGCAAAGTAGTATCCGAGTGCTTGGATCCCACATTCCTCGGATCCAAGGAAGACGGATCTGTGGCTGGTCTGGATCCAGAGGCCTTGAACCAGAGACCTTGGATCCAAAAGTGGACTCTCACTACCTTGGATCCAAGGGCCTCAAAGAAGAAGCCCCAGATCCGTAAGAGCTGTGGATCTTAGAATCTAAGGGCATCAGATCTGACTGAGTCGAGGCTGGGGTCGGATTTGAGGCACTTGGCTCAAACAGTCTCGTCTTTTTGAAGAGGAGGACCTGGGAGGCAGAGGGACCTTTCTTTTGTGTTCTGAGGGTCCAGACTTGGCAGGGGGCCAAGCAAAGGGACCCCCTTGAGCTAAACCTTTCAGAAGGAGTTTGTTTTGGTACTCGATCAAAGCCCTGGGGGGGTGAATGCAACACAAATGTCAAATTCAATCTCCAGGTGGTCGGCACCCAAACAATAAAGGCACTCCTTGTGCAAACCAGACACAGGCATCTTCCGACCGCATAAGGAGCAGCTTTTAAAACAAACCGGCTTTTCAGACATTGAGTAGACGAGCCAAGGGACACTAATGGAGATCTGAGAAACAAGCAGAGGTCAAAGCCAGAAGCACAAAAGCCAACAAAACTAACAGCACTAAAATGAACTCCAAGCAGAACACTACCCAACCAAAAATTGCACTTGAAATGAAATAAACACCCACTAGAAAAAAATGGTGCCAAACACACAACAAAACAATACAAATATTAACAGGCAGGGAGGAACTAACTACAACTACAGATACAGAAAACATTAATCTCCAAGAACTACGCTAGAAAAACAAAAAAGCAAGAAAATTGTGGAATAAAGCACTACTTACCCCACAGGGACTAGAGCACTAGAATCCACGTCTGTTGCAGAGTGCAGCAAATGAGATCCGCGGGGTTAGAGGGCAACGACAGATCATGGGAGTGGGAGGAGCTCAAGCCTAGAAGCTGTCTGTAAAGTTGCCAGCTCAAATCCAATGTCAGATCTAAGACCCAAGAGTGAGGAATGGTGACATGGATAACATCAGATCTAGAATGTTTTTGTATGTCTGCACCTATGAAGGGGGGGGGGGCAACGTCACAAGTCTCTTCCACTTAATAACTGGGATGAAGAGAACACAATCTTCTCTACAATGTCCCGGGGGTGAAGTCAACAAATGTCAATATTTGACACTGAGCTCAGCTTAAACTTTTATGAGGAATCTGCCTAACACAGCCACACCTCCACTTTCTTGGCAGTAAACTAGTAAGAAAAACAACAAAATACAGTGTAAAGATGCATCAGTGCCCAACAGTAAAATACAGAGGAAAATGATTACCAAGTGGGGTGCTCATCTGCTCGCCAGCTTTAAATCACCCAAGCAGGCAAAGGATGAAAATGCCAAACACTAAGAAACAAGTGTCTGCATTTGAACTGTGGCAATATTTAAAAATGACATAGGTGGCTGCCCATCTTGCACTGACATGCTGGGACAATCAGGGACTGAACTTCTGCCACACAAAGGGGGAAGAGTCCTAGACTTGCCAGATATATGGAGAAACGTCACAGCCAATGATGGATTCTTGTTTGCTTGTGCCCTGTACAGTACTATTTCTATTTGCCTGTGTTTGCCTATGTAACGCTATTTGAATGGAACTTACCACTAGTAATCAGTGCTCTACCCATGTTACCAAATGAATGGCTAAGCCCAGTAATAAAGATAACTGCAGCACTACTGATCTAAATGAAAATCAATCATTCTTATGATCATCACTAAGTCTTTACAGCAGAAACATAACGACCCAAACAAAATTCCAAAGTGAATGCCTGCAGTAGATGTCCTGGTTTGAGATGCTCACTAGTGTGCAAACATCCCAGCACTGTACACCATTTTTTATCACCATCATCACTGTGGAAATACAAGCAACTTATTCCATCACTGCAGAGTCAATAAAGTGGTAGAAAGTGAAGGGACAAACAGCAACTTTGCTACCTGCTGCGTGAGTGAAGTGATCTCAACCCCAACATACAAAAAAGCAGTTTCACTCAGAACACCTCCTGCTGTGACAACATCAATTGTAAGCTCCAGTGTTTTGATTTTTCAAAATGGAGGATTCCATACATTTTAGAGATTTGCCCATTATTGGATTCCCACCAAAAAGGAAAAGTGTAAAATCAACACAAACTTTCAGTTCTGCTCACATGGTTGTCTGCGTGCTAACAAGTTCCATTCAGTAATCCCAGGTCAATTCCCCATTTTAAGGCAAGAAATGTTCCAAGAAACATTCATAACACAAACAATGAAGTACAGCGATCTCGTCACTTTCTCTGTTACATCTACTTCAATTCACTTCACAATAAAAGCATCTGTCTTGTTCTAGTGGTGCTGTCACTGCAATAACGCATGCCTCAAGGCATTCAGCTCATTCCAACTACATTTACAATGAAGAAAAATTACACTGTATTCTTATGAAGCTATTCTTTCAAAATTTTCTTACTTGGGGATAAAGGCTAGATGCATTAGTAATTAAATCCTTTACTAAAAATCCCTTTGCAAAAATCTGCAATTATCTTCAAAAGCCCTCATAAGCTACCAGTTTACATCCCTTTACAGTCAGTCAATTTCTATAATCTTTTCATTACGTCTTGTCTGACTTGCTTATAATAGTGCTTCTTAACCTCTTCCCCCTAGAACAGTGATAAATGAACCTTTTGGGCTCAGCATGTCAAAAATTTGGAAAATGCCTATCTTGAATCTGCTGCTTTGAATCTGCTGCTTTGTCACCCCCCCCACGAACAAGAAAGAAACAATTCTTTACATAGTCAATTATTTTTAAAAAATACAGTCCAATCGTGTGCAGCTATGTATTATAAAAATAAAAGAAAAATCAGTGACTTACAATAGAGAAAGTGATATGAGCACTGCTAATTGGGCTTAAAATAATGCACCAAAAAGTTACCCTACTTTTAATAGATTTTGAATTGAACTGAAAAAAATACTAAATACACTGCATTTGATTTGATTAACATCAATTAATGACTTCTTTGTTGCAGAGTTTTAGCAGACAAGTGCAGGGTCACATATTTCTTATATTTTTGTTCAGTTTCCTTGGTAACCCGGGTATTTGTGAATGCTGGTGTGTCACTTGACACGCGTGATATAGGTTCACCATCACTGCCCTAGAACTTCCACCAGCTAGCAAGCCTCCTGGTCTGTTACAATACCCATGATGATGATGCTGTACTTCGATGCATCTTCTCTCATTGCCCCTGCCCATGGAAAAAACTGCCCACCTTCATTATCCAAATACCACAGCATACAAACTCTTGTCCAGGATATTGCACCTTTTCATTCTTTACCTTCTGACAGATCAGCCAGCTCCATCAATATAAAGCATCTCATTCATCCATGCCATAAAATTGTCAGCAGGCAAAATTTTGAACATTTCAATTCTCTACCAGTCTACATAATGTCTATGCTTCAACCATATAATCTTACATCAGACACCCATTACATTAGACACATGGGGAGGAATGAACTGTAACATTTTGTTTTTAATTATTTTTCTAACCACTGTCAACTTTCAAAAACATAACTAGAACAAACAGTACACTCACTCTGTAATTCCTTTTTTAATAGAAGGAAATCAACTACTTGCACACACAAACTTCAGCCATTCTAAATTCATTACCACTCTGTAACCTTGGGCATCCATGAGGATGGCCAACAGGAGATCAGAAAGAACTTAAATCACTTCTTTAATTACAGTACACATATTACAAAAAATACACCAAACACCTTTTTCAGTCAATAAAGCAAGCTGGCGTGCCTGGTATTCTTTCATTACAGATGTGCAGTTGGTGCATGTATAATCAGTCTTCACCCACCAAAATACATCCATCAAGACTGAGCAATTCTTATCGAACAACCCTAACAGTAGAGAGGGAGGCTGCTTTTCCTGTTGCCAGGACACTATCCTTGCTAAACTGTGTGCACCTCTCGTATACCACATTATGCTTGGACATCTGCAGACTGCCCCTTCATTATTTAGATCATTCTGTTACATCCAGCTTTGAACCTGTGCAATTATTAAACAGGAAGAAATCGCTCTAGTTCTTAATGTTTAAACCTAATTACAAGTAACAATCCATACCCTA
Source organism: Protopterus annectens (assembly GCF_019279795.1). Lineage (NCBI taxonomy): Eukaryota > Metazoa > Chordata > Ceratodontiformes > Protopteridae > Protopterus > Protopterus annectens. Next base: position 719,073,805 of record NC_056727.1, on the reverse strand, counting down.
CACAAAACTGAACTTTCTTCTTACTCAGTTCTCTAGTGCTACAAACATATATATAAACTGATTGCTTTCCAGTAAGATGCATTTCAAATTATGTTACTCTTCCAGGGAACTACTTCTTGATATGGTTAAACATTCCTCACCATTCTATCTACAACTCAATGGGATATTCTTCATATAAATCTCTTCCTTAGTAAATATGCACTTGTCTACCAAATTGAAATTTACTAGAATTTCACCTTTGCTACTTTGTAGTAATGGCTCAACTGTATGAACTTACACAAACCTGTTAATAGTCCATTTTGCATACATACATCTGCCCTAGTTAGTATTTCCGTATCATTAAATGTCAGTTATCCTTCATTTCAATAGCTGTAATACTCAGTAGAGAGAAATATTTTGCATGAAATACAAGCATTAAATATGCAACAATCCTACATTCAACAATCTAAGTTTTCTCTGGGTAACAGCATGCCTAAACTATTTTAAATGCCTTTGATACAAAATAAGGTTGTGCCAAAAAAAAAAAGAAGTTATGTACTCACCATAACGTTCCATCTGAGTAGGTAAACTTCATTTGCAACCTGTGGGTTTCGGATCCGAGACAGCAGCATACCAAGCAAAAAGATCCGAGCTCAAAGCTCCTCCCCCTACCCATACTACACTGCAACCTCCTTCCAATCCTCAGATCGAGTTTGCCACTCCACACGTGACAACCAACAAACTAAAACCGGAGACCCCTGAACCAAGGACAAACATCAAAATTGTGAACTCCTAACATTGAGCTCAGCAGAAATAACCACCAAGGTCAGGGGGAAGGAAGGAGGGAAAGTTACTGACAAATAAAGTTTACCTACTCAGATTAAGAAGTTATGTACTCACCATAACGTTCCATCTGAGTAGATATCTTCATTTGTCTGCAACCTTTGGGACACAGATCCGATCTCGGATCCGAGCCGGCAACTTTTACCACAGCATAGATCAGAGCTCCTAGCTCCTCCCTTTACCCATAATCCCCTGCCAACCCTAACTGACCTCAGATCAAGTTTGCCTGATATAAGCATTGTTATTGTGCCCCGGAAGGGGCTTATCCAAGACAGATCCTATAGGTCAGGGGGAAGGAGGGGGGGGTGGTGGTTGCAGACAAATGAAGATACCTACTCAGATGGAACGTTATGGTGAGCACATAACTTTTTAATCTGAAGTAGGAACTTCATTTGTCAGCAACCTTTGGGACAGAGTCCCCAGCTACCTGAATCCTGGGTGGCCTTTATGGAAGAACATTCCGGAGCACTGCAGAGCCAAAGGACGCCCTACCTCTGGAGACAACATCCAGTTTGTAATGGCTGATAAAGGTATGAGATGAGGCCCAAGTGGCTGCGGAACAAATATCATCTAAGGGGACCCTAGATTTAAAAGCCGCCGAAGTAGCGACGGCCCTAGTAGAATGAGCTCGGACTCCCTGAGGTGCAGGCCTTCCCGAACTCTGATACGCTAAGAGGATACAACTAGCTATCCACCGTGATAGTGTCACTTTAGAAATTGACTTGCCTAAACTTGTTTTGGCAAAGGAGACAAACTGGTCAGATTGCCCATGACCAGCAGTTCGAGGAGTATAAAAACGTAATTGTCTGTGCACATCCAAGGAATGCAGTTTATATTCTCCTTTGTTCTGGTAATGGGGAAAGAACACGGGAAGATGAATAGATTGATTAATATTAGCTTCCGAAGACACCTTAGGCAGAAAGGACGGATTGATCCTGAGGTAAACTCTACCTGGATGGAAGGATAAACACGGCGGTTTAACACACAGAGCCTGAAGTTCAGAGACCCTTTTAGCTGAAGTAATGGCCACTAAGAAGGCAGTCTTCTAAGAGAGGTATTTAAGATCAACCGTGGCCGCCGGCTCAAAAGGGGGGCTAGTCAAGGCTTGGAGAACCAAAGACAAATCCCATGGGGGTACTACCTCCCTGACCGGAGGTCTGAGAAGGAAGGTACCCTTGAGGAAAGCTTTACAATGCTTGGAAGTACTTAGAGGGCCCGATTCATGCCCTACATGATAATGCGAAATCGCTGCCAGTTGTACCTTGACTGTAGAGCAGCTAGCCCATTGATGAAAAAGGGTAGTTAAGAAATCCAAAACCGACGTGAGAGGCGCCGTGAAAGGATCCAAGTGATGGTGCTCCGCCCAGATGGAGAAACGTTTCCACTTGCTTCAGTAGACTCTTCTGGTGGAAGGTTTATGTGCTGCTACTAGGATGGCTTTGACTGGTGAGGAGATTCCGGGAGTCCTAATCAGGAGTGGAACTGGAGCAATCAAGCAGTCAGCTTGAGGTTGACCAGGTTGGGGGCCAGGAGACCCAGAGGGTGGGTAATGAGATCCGGGAGTGGATCCAGAATCCATGGTGGATGAATTAGGTGAGACCACAGGTACGGGAACCATGTTTGACGAGGCCAGAATGGGGCAATGAGGATCATTTTGCTCCCCAGCCGACTGGCTTTCTGTAGGAGTTTCAGCATCATGGGCAAAGGAGGATAAGCGTAAAGGAGACCGGGAGGCCAAGCATGCACTAGAGAGTCTCTCGGGGACTCCCCCTGAGGGGGGATTAGAGCAAAGTAACTGTTGCATTTGGTATTTGAAGGAGAGGCAAAAAGATCGCAACAGGGTTGCCCCCATTGGGCAAATATTTGTTTCGCTACTAGAGGATTGAGAGACCATTCGTACGGAGTCAGAATCGAATGACTGAGCCTGTCTGCTAGGATGCTGGACCGTCCCGGAATGTGCGTTGCAATAAGAAAGCGGTTGGTGGAAATCGCCCATTCCCACATTCTCATGGCCTCGCGACAAAGAGGATAAGACCTGGTTCCCCCCTGTTTGTTGATGTACCAGACAACTGACATGTTGTCCATTTGTACTGCAATCGTCCCAATCGGGAGAAGGCTGTGAAGTGCCTGAAATGTCAAAAGCACTACCCTCATTTCTAGGACATTGATATGCAAAGAGGTCTCTTTGTTGTTCAATGTGCTTTGGACCGTTCTGCCTGAATAGTGCCCTCACCCCAGGCGAGAGGCATCCATGGTCACTGTGGTGACGGGGGAAGGCATCGAAAAATGGTCATCCCTTGTGGAGACTCGGGGACCGGAGCCACCACATGAGTGACCCTCTGCAAGCCCTGCTTAGAGGAATAGGATGGGACAGGGGGTTGCGAGACAGGGACCATTGTACTTGGAGGGTCCACTACAGGACCCTTATATTTAGCCAGGCTAGGGCTAGTAGAGGAATAGCTGCCGCCATGGACCCTAGAGCCCTCAGGATCAATTCCGCAGGTGGAGCAGGAAGTTGGAGAATGGCCTGGACATGCAACCTCAGATTCTGAAGCCGATCGGGAGTCAAGAAGGCAAGCATTATCCTGGAATCCAATCTCGCCCCTATGAAATCTATTACCTGTGAAGGGACTAGAGAGGATTTGGTCATGTTGATAGTCAACCCTAGACGTGCAGCAAGGTCGAGGAAATAATCCCTGCCTGAACAGAGCAGATGCCTTGTAGGGGCGATGAGGAGCCAGTCATCCAGGTACGGAAAGACCTGAATTCCCTGAAGCCTCAGGTGGGCCGCTATGACCGCCAAGACTTTGGTGAACACCCTGGGGGCTGAGGTGAGACCGAAGGGAAGGGCCCTGAACTGAAAGTGACTGGCTCCCAGCCGGAAGCGGAGGAACCTCCTGGAGCGTCTGTCCACTAGGATGTGGTAGTACGCATCCTTGAGGTCTATCGAGCACATCCAATCCTTCTCCCATAATAGGGGGAGAATAGATTGTAAGGTGACCATTCGGAACTTTTCTTTGGGTACTGCCAGGTTCAGGAGAGAGGCCAGGTTCAGGAGAGAGAGATCGAGAATGGATCTCAAGTCCCCCGTCTTTTTTGGCACCAGAAAGAACCTGGAGTAAGACCCCGATCCAAACTGATCTGGGGGGTGGGGGGGGTGGGTTGGATGGTTCTTTTTTGCAAAAGCTGCTGAATTTCTGTAGCAGCTGCCTCTCTTTGATTGGGTGGTACGTCGGGGAGGCTTTTGGTTTTGGGGGTTACAATAAAGGGAATTTGGTAACCTCTGGATATGATGCGAAGCACCCAGCAATCTGTTATGGACTCCCACATTGCTAGGTGCTTTGAAAGACACCCCCCCCGACTGCCTCCAGAGTGGAGCAGCTGGGCAACCCCTCAGGGGTTCTGCGTGGGCCTCTCAGAGAATGGTTCTCTGGACCCAAAGTTTCTGGGACCCCTCTGCCTCTTGGGCGGCGTCCTCCCTGTCCTCCTCTGCCACGAGAGGACTGTTTGTCCGGAGCAGACTGGGACTGATGCGATTTTCGGAACCACATCTTCTTCTGACCCTTTTGGTGCTTAGAAAAGGACCTCTGGGGAGCAGAGAAGCAGACTCCGACGGCAGACGTCTTCCCGTCTTTCTCGCTCTGGACTAAAGTGTCGCGAACGGTTTTGCCAAAAAGTGCAGAACCATCAAAGGGGGCATTCGCGAATGACACCTTAAAGGGTTCCGAGAAGTCAGTGTCGGAGCCAGGCCGGACGCCTGATTACCAGACCGGCTCCGCCGGCTCTAGCGGCTCCTTCAGTGGCGTGTGACAAGAGCCGCATAGAGGTATTAGAAACTGAACGCAGAGTAGACATTCAGGAGGAGTACAGTTGCTTGCCTCCTTCCAACATGGACTCTGGGGGGGGGATGCAGCGTATTCTTTTATTAGATCCCACTGCCTCCGGATGACGTGTGCCATATAGTTCAGCGCTCTCATGGAGAAGGTTGCTGAACTAAAGACCCGCTTCCCCAGGCGGTCCATCGCTCGAGAGTCCTTACTCGGCGGGTGGACCGCAGAGCTCTCCTGAGCCAGCTCTCTCTTGGTGGCCACCGCCACCAAAATGGCCATCCACGGGGGGACCTCTGCTTCAGTGGGTTCTTTCAGCAGGGGGCCTCAGGATCCTATCTGGGCGCTTGGGGACTGGTTCTACAGTGTCCGGCTCCTTCCAAGCCCTGGGGGAAATAAGGTCCACCAGGAGGTCGGGGGGAGGGGACACCCAAGAGGTAGATGGCCCTGCTTCGAACGCCTCTAGGAATACGGACTCATCTGAGGAAGCCTCGGGGGCAGACCACCCCCCCTAATCCTGAGCATCTCCATGATGTCTCCAAAGGAGACATCCTCGGGGGGGGGGGGGCCTTGGGAAGCCTTCCCCTTCATCTAGGTCCGTATCTTCGGTAAGGGACTCAGGGGAGTCCATGTGCCTCCTCGTACACTTGGCTTTGTGAGGGACCTCTTCGGGGGGGTCTGTCTGAGGAAGACTCACCAGCAATATCACGTTCCACAGGAACGCCCAGAGATGCTGAAGCAGGCTGTCCCGAAGGCCGGGTGATGGGAGCCCGGAACCAGCTGAGAGGGAGTGCAGGAAGGAGCCGAAGCCAGGACCGGGGGTCGGGATGCACTCAACAGTGCCCTCTCCACCACCGTGAAAGCTGAAGGGGAGCTACTCTCGATAGGCTCAGAGAGTCGGCTCCCACTCGGATCCGAAGCGGGGACCGGATCCGGAGCCGAGACCCTTGGATCCGAAGGACCCATGTGCTCCGACCGGGACGGAGCCAAAGTCACACAAAGTCCCTCGGATCAGAAGCTCCGCCCACGGCTCTGAGAGGTCGGATCCGACAAACTCAAGGGACCAGTCAGAGCCGAAGTAACTAGTACTGTCGGCTCTGACACACCCCCGGATCAGATGCGGCTCGGCTCCGAATGCTCCGAACCCGGGAAGCGGGACAGAGAAGGAGCAATTGGGGCAAAAAATGGGGTTGAGTTCCCCACCCCGGAGGGGGGGGGGGGGAGGCAAGAGCACTCCCATCGGCAGCTGGGCCTGGATGAACCTCCTCATCATCCGGTCCATGTCTGCATCTGACATACTAAAGGTGGACCTCGACGAGGCCACCGAGACAGACCTAGAGTGACGCCTCGATGACCTCGACGGGGACCGGGTCGCCTCCTCCCCAGGTCCCGGTGAAAAACAAGGGGACTGGAGCCGAGGAGGAGACTATCCAGAAACCCTGGATGGAGAAGCCCGCTTGGCGGGTGGGGCAGAGGAAGAGTCCTCGGCCCGCTGCTTATGGTGCTTCTCCTTCCTTTTGGTTTTTCTGGCCTTCCTCTCCTCCGGAGCCAAAACGGGAGGTTGAGTCCCGACCGGAGGGAGGGAGGCAGGGGTGGCTACCACAGAGGGCTGGGTAGCGGCCACCAAAGAACCGGAGGTCGGAGCTGAGTCCGAGGACAAAAGGCCCGCCAGAATCAGCTTCGACCTCTGGTTCTTAAGTGCCCTGGGGTTGAACGCTGCACAAATCGTGCATCCCGAAGAGAAGTGTTCAACCCCAAGGCACCTAACGCACCGGGTGTGGCCATCCGCCGGTGAAAGCTTATGGCCACACTCGGTGCATTTTGAAAAGATGGCTTTAGGGGCCTCCAACATGTTGAACAGAAAAACACACTCACTAGGCCCCTACACACACCACAAACACACACTACGAACCAGCGAGGGTAGGGAGGAAAATTTTACAAAAAAAGATATCTAAGAGGGAACCTAAACAATCTACACAATCACACAAGAGAAGGTACAAAAAATTTTAAGTTTTTCTCTCACAAATACTCTTAACTGCCAGGAGCTCGAAATCCAGCTTGGAGGCTTGAAGCGTGGCAAACTAGATCTGAGGTCAGTTAGGGTTGGCAGGGGATTATGGGTAAAGGGAGGAGCTAGGAGCTCGTATCTATGCTGTGGTAAAAGTTGCCGGCTCGGATCCGAGATCGGATCAGTGTCCCAAAGGTTGCTGACAAATGAGGTTCCTACTTCAGATGGAATGTTATGGTGAGTACATAACTTCTTTATCTGAAGTAGTTAACTTCATTTGATCAGCAACCTGTGGGACAGAGTCCCCAGCTACCTGAAATCTTGGGAGGCCCTTAAGGAAGGATATTCCGGAGCACTGCAAAGCCAAAGGAAGCCCTTCCTCTAGAAACCAAATCCAGTTTATAATGAATAATAAAGGTGTGACAGGATGCCCAGGTAGCTGCTGAGCAAATGTCATCCAGGGAAACTCTACACCAGAATGCAACAGACGTTGCCATAGAACACGTAGAATGAGCATGAACTTCTACTGGTTCTAGTAAACCAAATTTTCTATATGCTTGTAGGATACAAAGGGAAATCCACCTAGCGAAAGTCACCTTTAAAACTGGTTTCCCTAAAAAAGGCTTAGCAAAGGAAACAAAAAGTTGATCAGATTTACAAAAGGCAGCCGTCCTGTGCAAATAAAAACGTAGCTGCCTGTGAACATCCAGAAAATGAAGTTTGTATTCTCCTTTGTTCTGAAAATTAGGGGAAAAAAACAGACAAATTAATAAACTGATTGATCACCTCAGAAGCAACTTTAGGGAGAAAAAAACGGATAAATCCCGAGAGACACCCTGTCCTTATGAAACGCTAGATATGGGGGTTTCATACAAAGAGCCTAAAGTTCTGACACTCTCCCGGCTGAGAGCGATAGCTACCAGAAAAGCCATCTTCCCTGACAAGAATTTTAAGTCAACTGATGCCGAGGGCTTGAATGGAGGCGCAACTAAGGCCTGAAGAACCAAAGTCAGATCCCATGGCGGGGACGGATTCTTAGTAGTAGGTCTCAGAAGAAGAGTGCCTTTCAAAAAGGTCTTACAAATTCTGGCAGCAGTGAGAGAGCCTAAATAGTCCCCTACATGGAAATGGGAAATAGCCGCCAGCTGGACATTCACTGTGGAAGAGCTGGCTCCTTGCTGGAAGATAAGAGACAAAAAGTCTAATACCGCTGGGACCGGAGCGGTAAAAGGATCCAGATTTCTCTGTGAAGCCCAAATGGAGAAACGTCTCCATTTGTTACAGTAAATTTTCCTGGTAGAGGATTTATGTGCTGCAACCAAGATGGATTTAACAGGGGAAGAGATACCGTGAGTCCTAGCAACTAGGGGAGCTGGAGCAGCCAAGCTGTGAGCTTCAGGCTGTCCAGATTCAGAGGAAGCATTCCCGAAAGATGATGAATCAGATCCAGAATGGGATCCAAGATCCAGGGTGGAGCTATGAGATGAGACCGCAGGCAGGGAAACTAGACTTGACAAGGCCAGAATGGGGCTATGAGGATAATTCTGCTCCCCAACTGACGAGCTTTCTGTAAGAATTTTGTCATCAGCAGGAGTGAGGGATATGCATAAAGAAGACTGGGAGGCCAAGCATGAACAAAAGCGTCTCTGGGGGCTTCCTCTGTCGGGGGAATTAGAGCAAAAAACTCGCTGCACTTCGCATTGGATGGCGATGCGAAGAGATCGCAGCAAGGCTGACCCCACTTGAGGAAGATCTGTTCCGCTACACAAGGGTTCAGAGACCACTCATAGGGAGAAAGGATAGTTCTGCTCAATTTGTCTGCCAAGATGTTGGACCGACCCGGAATGTGCATTGCTATCAGAAAGCGGTTGGTGGAGATCGCCCATTCCCAAACTCTCATGGCTTCTCGACAAAGAGGATAAAACTTGGTTCCCCCTTGTCTGTTGATATACCAGACCACTGACATATTGTGACTGGATCGCAATAGTTCCCAGAGGAAGATCAGCATGAATGGTCTGCAACGCTAAACGAACCACTCATCTCTAAAACATTTATATGCAGAACGGTCTCGCTTTGAGTCCACGTGCCATGGACATTTTTTATTTTTTATTTATTTTACATTTGTTGACCGGGATTAGTCCGACTGGATGCATGTCCATTTTCAGCGGAGGCCCAGGGAGAAAAGCTCCAAGGGTAAGCAGATACAGCATTACATAATAACAGCATTACATATTACAAACAGACTATCTACAGAGATTACATAAGTAAGCAAGTTAAACAAGTTCCACAGGTTACAGTTAATCCTGAGCACAAGTCAGGATTAAATTAAATTACACAGTAAACTGGTTAACAGATTTTTACACATTAGACATTCCTGCCCGAACAGTGCCCCCCCCCCCCCAGGTGGGAGGCGTCCATGATCACCGTGGCTTGGGGCGCAACAAAGGGACGTCCCTCCCTCAAATCCTAGGACTGGAGCCACCATATGAGAGAATTTCTGCACATACTGCTCAGAGGGATCAGAAAATCTAGAGGTTGATGTAGTATAGACCACTGAACTTGCAACGTCCACTGTAAACCTCACATGCAAATGAGCACAAGGGATCAGGTTGACAGCTGCTGCTATGGACCCTAAGGTCTCAGGACTAATTATGCTGGGGGTGCAGGGGACTGCAGAAGCACTAACACATGAAGTGTCAGGCTGTGTAGTCTTGTCTGGAGTCAAAAATGCCCTGGCCTGAAGAGAATCTATTCTCGCCCTGGCCTGAAGAGAATCTATTCTCGCCCCTATGAAGTCTAACACTTGAAAAGGTTGTAGGGAAGACTTCCTGAGATTTATGGTGATCCCCAGCAGAGGTGATATCTGGAGAAAGAAAACTCCAGCTAGTACGAGTAGATCCCTGGTGGGAGCAGTGAGGAGCCAGTCATCCAGGTACGGGAAAAACTAAATGCCCTGAAGTCTCAGGTGGGCCGCTACAACTGCCATGACCTTGGTGAACACCTTGGGAGCTGTGGTGAGACTGAAGGGTAAAGACCCTGAATTGAGAATGACTGGCCCCTAGCCGAAAGCGGAGGAACATCCTGGATCGCCTGTCCATCAGGATATGGTAGTACACATCCTTGAAGTCTACAGAGCACAACCAGTCTTCCTCCTGCAAGAAGGGCAGGATGGATTGAAGCATGACTATCCGGAACATTTCCTTGGCAATGAACAGGTTCATTGCTGATAGGTCGAGAATCAGCCTTAGGTCACCCGTCTTTTTTGGTACCAAAAAGAACCTGGAATAGATGCCTGATCTGGACTTGTCTGGGGGCACCTGCTGGACGGCTCTTTTTTCTAGCAGCTTTTGTATTTCCAAAGCCGCGGCCTCCCTCTGAGCGGGGGCGTACTCTGTCACAAGGTCCCACTGCAGTCGAATTACGTGGGCCAAGTAATTCAGCGCCCTTATAGTAAAAGTAGCTGAAGCAAAAGTCCGTTTTCCAAGACAGTCCATTGCCTTGGACTCCTTTTGCCTGGGGGGGGTGGACCGAGGAACTTTCCTGGGCGAGTTCCTTTTTTGTGGCCGCCACCACCATGGCATCAACTGGGAAACCTTTGCTCCAAGAAGCTCTATCTGCCGGGGGGCTCAATATTTTGTCGGGCCTTTTGGGTATTTGAAGGGAATAGAATAGCCTCTAGATATTATTCTAAGCAGCCAGCGATCTGAGCGAGAAAAAGAACCCGGTAAGGAAAGAGAAACTAATAACTATATAAATATATATATATATATATATATATATATATATATATATATATATATATATATATATATATATATATATATATATCTCTCAAAGGGGTACACACAGACCAATAAAATTCAAAAACAACTTGCCTGGAGTTCAAAAATCCCATGCTGGCAAAGCCGTGGCAAATGAGATCTGAGGATTGGAAGGAGGATGCAGTGTAGTATGGGTAGGGGGAGGAGCTTGGAGCTCAGATCTTTTTGCTTGGTATGCTGCCGGCTCGGATCCGAAACCCACAGGTTGCTGAACAAATGAAAACGAAACCACAGAAAAACCAGTAAAAAAGGTTTTATTTCTCTAGCATCTCGGTCACAGTAAGCCTTCAAGGAGTAACTTACTACTGAAAAAAATCAGTATTTATAGCACTAGCTACAATCAATTCTACAAATAATTAACAATTAAAACTTAAAAACTATACATTTAAAGTAACACAATGCATTCAAATTACATACTTCCAACAACAGTCCATCTTTAAACCTTTTGGTATTAAAGTACCATATTTTAAAATAAAAATAGTTTCTTTCTTTAAAAGTACCTTTTTCACTCTATTTTCATCTAAATCATCCAAAGGCACTCGTTCTAAAATCGTGGCTTTTAAAGTATCACAATTCCCCCCATGGTATTGATGAAAATGTTGAGCCAAAGGACTTTCACTTTTGTTTATCTGAATATTTCTTAAGTGTTCCTGAAGTCTCAATTTGAACATTCTCTTTGTCTGTCCAATATAAAATTTTTCACACCCACATTTAATAGCATACACCACTTTTTCTGTTTTACAATTATATGTCCCATTAGATCTAAACAAAATATTATTAATGTGTGTAAAACAATCAACTATATAGGGGCAACAACTACATCTCCCACACTCAAACATTCCTTGAGCCAAAATTTGATGAAACAACCTAGATTCAGGTCTAAAAAATCTAGTATGAACAATCATATCTTTAATGTTCCTACCCCTTATACAAGAAAATACCATTTTTTTATTAATTAGTCCTTCCAATTCACCAAAACTCTTTGAGATATTCCCAAAAGTGTAATATTAAATCTCAAATCTTTTCACTGTAGATATTATAAGTAGAGACTACAAAAAGACTTTCTGTATCTTTATTTTTATTTTGAGCGACATCCTTCCTATTATTTTTCTTTTGACCTAATTTTTTTCTTTGATATCTAATATCGCACACTCTATCAATATCGTGTTCAATTAAACTTTTATCATATAATCTATTTTCAAACATCTTTCTTGTGCACATTATTTCTGTTCCAAACACTTCATCATCACTACATAATCTCGAGATTCTCAAACACTCCCCAAAAGGCAGATATGTTATAGTATGTTTAGGATGACAACTAGTGCCCATTAGGAACTCATTAGGTACTTCAAATTTTCTATGAATGCTAGTTTTTACATATTGTCCAATAATGCCATATAAGTTTACATCCAAAAAAGACACTTGTTGACCATATTGTAATCCATCAAAATTTATTTCAAATCTATTAACTTGTATATCCTGTGTAAAAATATGTACTGACTGTATGCCTCTTTCACACAAAAAAATTAAATCATCTATGTATCTGAAATATAATTTGACATGATTTTTAAAAAAGACATTAGTATAAATACAATCCTGTTCCACTAGGCCCATAAAGATGTTAGCATATATGGGTGCAAATGGAGCACCAATAGCAGTGCCTTGTATTTGTTGAAAGACCTGATTATCAAAATAGAAATAATTGTTTTCCAAACAAAATTTAACTAAATCCATCACATAATGTGTAAAAGGATGGTCTCCCATCTGACGTAATAGCGCCTCCAAACCAAACACGTTTAATGTTGGTATACAGGCTCTTAACCAATACATTTTATCTGACCATATAACTTTTTTATTTTATTCAAAAAATCAGAATGAATCTTGAATGAGGGCAATTTCTTAGCTTCTTTACCAATATTGTATGTAAAATAACCCCCAAATTATGCAAAAAGTATTTACTAGCTGACACTATCGGTCTAACCGAGGAGAAGGGGGGGGGTTAACACGGTCTTTATGGATTTTTGGTAGGCAATAGAAATAAGCAGGGCCTGTATCTGCACTTAATAATTTATTGGAAACATCAGTATCAGACCAATAGCCTAACTTCAAACCCTTCAAAATTAAAGACATATAATTCTTTTTAGAATGTTCAACATCATCTTCACTTGCTCTTCTATATACTTTTACATCATTCAACAAATCTAAACACATTTTTAAATACTGTGTGTAATGCATAATTATTACTTTATTAAGCTTATCAGCAGGTTTAACTACTAACTCTTTCTGTTTGGAAAACTCTATTAAAGCTAACTACTCATTTTTAGATAATTATAACTCAAATGTTGTAAATCAGAATTTTTAAGCAATGTCTCAACTTCAAAGTTCAACATAACTTGGAATCGTTTGATTCCTATATGTACCACCGGAGGCATAAAAGTACTTTTTTTTTGGTATAACAGAGGTATCTATTACACAATACGCATTTAATTCACTATCACAAGATATAAGAGTCACTCGACTCAACAGAATTAAATTCTAATTCATCTTCATCCAAATTAGATGTATTACCCTGATTAACAGTATTTACAGTAGAAAGATATTGAAAATAATACTATAAATGTAACTTTCTAATAAATTTAAATAATTCTATTTTACACTTATATAATTGCGGTACCACCGTAGGGACAAACTTCAAGCCATAATTTAAAACAGAAATAACATTTTCATTATCATTGCAGCCAGATAAATTAATAACCGTTCCAAAACTACCATTAATACCATTTAGTCCTTTTGTCGTCTCTCCATTGACGTTGTGGGCCCCCCTTTCTGCTGTTCACATTCGGGAAAGCTTCTTTTTCGCTGTCTATTGTGGTCGCCATAACTGTAAATAGCGATCATTTGATGGTGACGGCAAAGGTGGAAACTCATCTCTCTCTTCATAGTTATCAGAACGCCTACCACAATCCACAGTAGGCATATCCATGCTGTGTGAACTATCTATGCTCTCCCTTACTCTACTCGCCCCATCCTGGAAACGTACTTTGGAACGTGAACGCTGACTGGCTGATCTAAAAAAAGCAGTTTCTTGTTCAAAATCTCGAATTTCTCGCTGAATTGTATGCATTTTCTGCTCCAATAATTTCTTCTCCTGTATATCGAGTCTATCCTGAATGTCCGACAAACAGGATTCAAAATGAACATTGTCTAATGAAGACATTATGCTGGCACATACCATATTAATGTCTTTTTTAATGTTAGATAACTTAACCATGTCTCTTTCAATAAGAATATTAATCCATTCTTTGGAGCACACGTGCTGCTCTCTCCCATCTCTGTTTAAAATTCTTATCTGCACATGTAACATCAAACGGTTCAGAGGGCAACTTCATAGCTCTTAGACCACGTGGAACAATGTCAAGATCAATATACTTCTGCAGACTGGTATAATTATAAAACGTGGCCATTTCCTTATTCATTAAATTACTCAATTTTGAAATTAAGGTTTTTACCTCTGCTGAATAATCCGAAGAACGTTTACCAATGTTAGAAAATGGATTATTCGTTCGTTTATTCCGTGTCTCTGCCAAAAAATGTTCTCATATAGGTAAACCTGAATTATTGTCATTAGCTGTATTTCTATCATACCGGTCTCGTTCTCTTTCCGAATTGATGTTGAGGAAACCATCCATAGTACGTCGTTGGGAGGTACCCCCCATTGTCCTCTCTAAAAATTTGAGGTATATTTGTAGCTGGATCACTGGTCATGGATACAAGCAACTGGCACAGAACAACAAAGAATCAGCTGCTTCTTCACAAAAACGAAATCACAGAAAAAACAGTAAAAAAGGTTTTATTTCTCTAGCGCCTCGGCCACAGTAAGCCTTCAAGGAGTAACTTACTACTGAAAAAAATCAGTATTTATAGCACCAGCTACAATCAATTCTACAAATAATTAAACAATTAAACAATTAAAACTTAAAAAAACTATACATTTAAAGTAACACAATGCATTCAAATTACATACTTCCAATTCTTATTCTGTGGTTTCGTTTTTGTGAAGAAGCACCTGATTCTTTGTTGTTCTGTGCTGAACAAATGAAGTTAACTACTTCAGATCTACATATTTGCATTTGTTCCATTCATACCAACTCAGTGCAAGTACCTACACCTTTAGCTGCTCTGCAGTGGAAACAACAACGAAGAAACAAATACATAAAGGCAATCCAATCACTGTTAATCTTCATGAGGTTTAGGACTACTCCGTTAGAAGATTTTCTGATCTGTATTGCTCCTGTACCAATAGAAAACTGACTCAAGGAGAAAGGATTGTTAAATGAGAAAATGGCCATGGAAGCAGAATGCACAAGATATAAATGCTTCCTAAGTGCAGATCTCGGAGTGAAATCTCAGATCCACAAGAAGCAAAACAAAAAAAATTTGACAGGGCAACTCTTCAAGAATGTATGTACAAAAACTAGAATAAACAGTGCAATAGTCTGTGCAAAAGCATACCTACCCTGCCAGGTAGAACAACTGCTTTCACAACTCTTGACAGTCCAAGATCATAAAGACAAAGCACACTTCCTTCAGTTTCTTCCAGTCCCACTAAAAGTCCAGTCCTCTTGAGCCAGCAAAACTCCTTAACAGCCAAAACAGTTGGAGGCTGTTCAATTCCACTAAATCGATATGCAGAAAGGCGTTCCCCTGTTACTGAATTAACAACCTCCAGCTGTGGTCCACATGCCAGCCAGGCCCACCCATTTTGCCCTAAAGGAGAAAAAACAAGGAACAATTAGAAATCACATGACAGTATGGAGAGACCGATGAAGACATCACTTAGCCCTACTGTCAGAAAAGTTCATCTGTAAATTGTTCCAAACTTCAATACCTGTTCAGAGGAGTGGTTTTAATACCTTGTAATACCCCAGTATTCCAGCAAACCCTCCTTACTTACTAGGGAACCCTACTTTTGAACTACTAATCCCAACTATGCTTGAACATGACTGTTTACAATCAGTATGTAACTGATCTGTTTTGCATTTGACAGCACAAAACACAGCACCACCCCCCAAAAAAGCAATGTTTACACCATCAGCTAACTACTGTAGAAGCATCCTTTTCATCATATTCAATTGCTACGAATAACTTGTTTCACTGCTTTTCTCAGCATGCGCCGTTTATATCAATATCAATGAGCATTACCTTGACAATCTGTTGCTCTAGAAGATGTTTTTTCTTTCTCATTTACTTACCAGTAAAGTCCACTCCCTGTTCTGAGAGACTGATTTGCAAATATACACAGCTGAGTATATTTTTTTGGTTTTAGAGTTTGTACTGTTAGTTGTTGCTTAGATCTCTGTTGAAATTGTTTTCCCCACTCCCCACACCATTTTCTGCCGTGTCTTCAGTTGGTATAACTGTTTAATACAGCTTGTGTGTTATCTAACTCAAGGATCACTTGCATAAAATTTGACCGGTTAGTACCACCCTGCATTTAATTGCTGGAACCTATGTTCTGAGAGACTGCCATCCAGACTATCTGCAAATATACAGAGCAGAGTACAATTTTTTGGTTAGAGTTTGTTAATTGTTGCTTAGATCTCTGTTGAAACTGCTGTCTCCCTCTTCTGAGAGACTGATCTGCAAATGTACACAACTGAGTATATTTTTTGGTTTTAGAGTTTGTACTGTTAGTTGATGCTTAGATCTCTGTTGAAACTGCTGTCTCCCTTTTCTGAGAGACTGATCTGCAAATATACAAAGCTGAGTATATTTTTTGGTTTTAGAGTTTGTACTGTTAGTTGTTGCTTAGATCTCTGTTGAAACTGTTTTGTCCCACCCACTGTCCCTATTTTTGGTTTGTAGTTAAATTTGGTGGCTCTTGCAGTTGCCCGCCCCACTGTAGATTTGATCTGGGACACTCCCCCAGTCCCATCTCTTTACCACATTCTACCCAATAAACTCTTTCTGCACTTGCTTTTAGTCCTTTTTAATTTAATTGCATTTTTTAAACTGTGTTTGGTCTAATATTGCTACATACTCGTGTGCTAGCTTGCACTGCATGTGAACATGTGAATTGTTTTACTACTATTTTTGCTACTTTTCTGTTATAAAAAAAAAACTGTAAGCCTGTTTCCTGCCTTTCCTGTAACTAGTGTTCCAGATACAGATTTGCTATAACCAGGACTGTATGTAAGCTTCTGAGCTCCCCAAGCCTTTCTGTGTTGGAGGGAAGCCTTCTAGCTTACCAGTAGGAGTGGTAAGCACTAGGTAACCTGTCTACCACATGAGTGGTTCTGGCCCAGAAATTGTAGTTATTGGCCGTTTGGGCAATCTCTTCCATCTCTCTCAACTTTCTGATTTGAAAGCCTGCATTTGCACTTGTTTCTGTCCTGTAACTCGTCTAGTGCAGATACAGATAGTACAGTTTTGTACCTACCATAAATGTAGATGTTCGAGTGCACATACAGCTGCAGTCATCACACTTGGGTTATCCTGCCGTCAGGCGGGTCCTCGGTCGGCCGAATTCCAAAGTCTAGGTCCGGCGGTCGGTTGTCGTCGCTTCTTCCCTGAGGTCAGTGCGGCAGGGGTATAAAAGAGGCAGCCGACGCCATTTTCTTCAGTTTTTCTTGCCCCAGATGTCAGGTGCCCCCAGAAAGGAAGGCAAAACATGATGTCATGCAAACATACATAAGTAGATAAATCAAAACAGTAGTTGCAAGCAAATACACCATAAATTAATACCCCAAATAGGTTGTATGTAAAAGGTGTTTGTCATAAGTCCTGTCCTAAGAGGGGATGGAGGGAGGGTAACCTGGACTGCAGCTGTATGCGCACTCTAACATCTACATTTATGGTAGGTACAAAACTGTACTATGTTCATCGTGCATACAGCTGCAGTCATCACACTTGGGTAGAATCCCAAAGCTAAGTAAGGGGGGCTGGTACTAAGCGGAATTAGGAGGGGCTAGAATGCCCTGCAGGACTGCTGTGGCAAAGCCCGCTCTAGATTTTAAGTATAGTGGAAGGTGGTAGTGTTTGGAGAAAGTGTGCACTGAACTCCAAGTAGCTGCTTCCAAAATGTCCTTGGTAGGGACCCCTCTGAGGAAAGCTGCTGAGGTAGCTGTAGCCCTGGTGGAGTGGGATCTGATGTATACAGGCATTGATTTTCCATGAAATGAATAACAAAAGCGTATGCAGTGGGCTATCCATTTTGAAATAGTCTGTTTGGAAATGGCCTTTCCTTGAGCACCTGTAGCACAGGACACAAAGGGCTGCTCAGATTTTCTGAATGACTTTGTTCTGTCCAAGTAATAACAAAGTTGCCTGTGAATGTCCAAGGAGTGTAGTAACCTCTCTCCTTTGTTCTGTGGATTTGGATAAAAGGTAGGTAAATGAATAGACTGATTCAAAGCCACACTGGATACTACCTTTGGCATGAAGGTAGGGTTGGTTCGTAAGGAGACCCTGTCCTGATGGAAAATGATGAATGGTTGCACAGCCATGAGGGCCTGCAGCTCTGAAACCCTGCGTGCTGAGGTAATAGCCAGTAGGAAGGCTGTTTTCCATGACAAGTATTGTAGCTCTGCTAAAGAAGCCGGCTCAAAAGGAGGCAGTGTCAGCTTCTCCAATACGAAGTTGAGGTCCCAAGCTGGAGCTGGTAGTTTCCGTGGGGGTTTTATATTTTTTGCCCCTCTAAGGAACTGCCTTAATAGAGAATGTGAGAATAAAGGAGGATCCGTATTGTATTGTGCTGAAATGGCTGAAGCGTGGATCTTGATGGAAGAGAAGGAGAGGCCACTGTTTAACATCTCAGTTAGGTACTGTAAAATCTGAGGTATATTTATTACTGAAGGATTCTGACCCTTTGCTTGATTCCAGGTACAAAACCGTTTCCATTTGGCGGAGTAGGTTTTTCTAGTAGAGGGTCTCCTGGCCTCCAAGATGACATCCTGTACCTCCTTGGAGAGGAGAGTTTGTTGGTAAACTAAGGTATTCTCCATGCAGCTAGATTTAGAGTTCTGAGCTGGCTGTGAAGGGTCTTGTAGTTGTGCTGGGACAACAGAAGAGGAACTTGAGGAAGGATCCATGGTGGTGTGTGTGACAGGCTCTTTAGGAGAGGATACCAGTGCTGTCGTGGCCAGTCTGGAGCAATGAGAATCATTTGTGGCCTCTCTGCTCTGGTTTTTAATAGGACTTTGGCCAGAAGAGGTAGAGGCGGGAAGGCATAGACTGTCAATGTTGTCCAATTGAAAGAGGGTGCGTCCACTTTCCAGGCCTGTGGATGATAGGTCCTTGAGCAGAATTTTTCCAACTGGTAATTTCTGTGGGTAGCAAATAGATCTATATCTGGCAGTCCCCATGCCTGAGTTATCTTTGAGAAGACTTGAGGATGCAACTTCCATTCGTGTGGGTCTGTCATATTTCTGCTTAAGTTGTCTGCCAGTGTGTTTTCCTTCCCTGGCAGGAATTGTGCCTGTAGTTAAATTTGTAATTCCAGTGCTGTGTTCCACAGGGTCATGGCTTGCCTGCACAGGGGGTATGAATGTGTTCCCCCCTGTTTATTTATGTACCACATGACTGTGGTGTTGTCTGTCCTTATTAATAGCTGGCCTGGATGCAGTAGGTCTTTGAAGGTCATAAGAGCATTTTGTACGGCTAGCATCTCCTTTTGGTTGATGTGTAGGTGCATCTCTTTTTGGGACCATTTTCCCTGAATACATGGACTTGCCATGTGTGCTCCCCAGGCAAAGTCTGAGGCGTCTGTTGTGATTATTTGAGTTGCTTGTGGTAAACAGAAAGGAAGACCTGTGTTTCTTTGGCATGCTTGACCCCACCACAAAAATTCCTTTTGAAGGCATGGAATGAGTGGTATAATTGTTTCCAAGCTGTGGCTGTGCAGAGACCATAAGTTTTTTTAGGTACTATTGTAGTTTCCTCATATGCAGCTTTGCAAATGGTATTAGTAGGATGCAAGATGCCATGAACCCAAGAGCCTGCAGGATTTTCCTTGCAGTTAGCCTGGTTAAAGTTGCCATTTTGTTGTAGTATTGAGACAGTTGCCCTTGTTTGTCTGGCGTGAGGTAGGCCATCTGGGTTGTTGTATTTAAGCTGGCACCCAGGAAAATTATCTGTTGAGAAGGTATTAGTTTTGATTTCTTTTTGTTTACTGTGTACCCCAGACAGTTTTAACAGTTTTATTACAAATGCCAGATGTTGCAATAGAAGGTCCTTTCTGTCTGCTTGGATCAGGCAGTCGTCTAGATATGGGTAGATTTGATTTCCTCATGGTCTGCAGAAGGCAATTACTGATGCC
The DNA here is from genome assembly GCF_019279795.1 of Protopterus annectens. Classification (NCBI taxonomy): domain Eukaryota; kingdom Metazoa; phylum Chordata; order Ceratodontiformes; family Protopteridae; genus Protopterus; species Protopterus annectens. The sequence goes on along the minus strand of NC_056727.1, from coordinate 719,054,011 downwards.
AGGCATTTCGTAAACACTCTGGGCGCAGTAGATAAGCCAAAGGGCAATGCAGAGAATTGATAATGGGTTGAACCTGCAAGAAATCTGAGGTATCTTCTGCAATCTCGTCTGATAGCGACATGCAGGTATGCCTACTTGAGGAACGTTACCAGCCAAGACTCCTTGCCCAGCATGGGAAGAAGCTGCTGTAATGTGAGCATCTTGAATTTTGGTACCTCTAGATATGTGTTTAGAATTGATAGGTCTCCAATCTTTGTCCTTCCTTGGTACCAGGAATAGCCTTGAATAAAAACCTTAACCTTGTTCTTTTGCAGGTACCTCTTGAATTGCTTTCATATCCATGAGAGCGGATATTTGCCTTTGTGCCTCTGCCCATTGATTTTGTGGCAGGTTTGGCATGCCTCTCAGTTTTGGAAGGGTGTGAAAGTGGAACCTGTAGCCTATGTCTACAATATCCAGAATCCATTTGTCCTGTGTAACAATGTGCCAGTTTTTTGAAAATAAGGCCAGTTTTCTGCCCAAAGGTGCTGCCATTATATCTTTGTTTGGCAGGCATAGGGGAAAGTCATTGCATCTGTTTTCTAAATGACTGTGGTCTATCTTCTCCACCTCTGGGGGCTGGTGTTTGCCACTGTCTAGCTCTGTAAGATCCTTGAGGTTGTCCTCTACCCCTTGGGCGTCTGTATCTGCCCCTTTGGGGTCTGTCCGTGGTTGGAAAGGACCAATTTTTTGAAGGCCAGTTTCTGCTGAAGCATGGAGGCTGCACCTGCAAGAAATCTTTAACTGTTTGCATAGATTTTGCTTTTTCCTCCATTTTCTTTAGTACCTCCTCAGCTTTAGCACCGAACAATACATCTTTTTGAAGTGGTGCATCTAGTAACTTTGCTTTGACATGAACTGGTAAGGTTTGCTCTTTGAGCCAAGCATGTCTACGTATGACAGACCCCGTGACAGCAGCTCTGCATGAGGCCTCCTAGTGCATGCTTTAATGGACATGGATGCAGGGGGCCTGGCTGCTCCACGTGCTGGGGTAGTCTTGTCTAAGGGAATGGTGTCGGAAGTTTCCTGAACACCGGTTTCCGAGGGTAAATCCATAACCGACTCAGAAGAAGCCTCCGGGGCCGAGGCTGTCGGTTGTACCGTTTCCACGGTCGGAAGTACCAATGACTCTTTCAGCCGAGACAGAGACACTCGCGGTAGGCCTAGGCGAGGTTTCAGCCAAAACCACGGTCCGCGCGTGTCGGTCCTTGTCCTTCCGTTTTTTGGTTAAATGAGAAGTCAGAGTCTCCGACGGCATTTTATAAGAGAAACAAGCCCCAACAAATTCCTCTGCAAACTCCGACCGACGCCTAAGAGTGCGTCGATTAAAGGAGGCACAGGCAGTACAAGCAGAGACGTCGTGGTCTGGGCCTAGGCAAAGGAGACCGTAGGAATGGAAATCCTTATGAGGTATTTGTTTCCCACAAGTCAAGCAATTATTAACTTTAAGCATTTGATCTGACATCGGCTGAGGCAAGAAAGAGTCCCCAACGGGGTACTTAGCTTATTGAAGTCTTCGGTAGCTGAATTTACAGGAGCTGGCAAACCGGCACTTGCGAACTGCTTCTGCTTCGGGCACCACGCGGCAAGAAAGACTGAGGAAGATGGCGTCGGCTGACTCTTATACCCCAGGCGCTCTGACGTCAGGGAAAGGGCGACATCAGCCGACGCCGGTCCCAGACTTTGGAATCCGGCCGACCGAAGAGCTGCCTGAGGCAGGACAACCCATATGTAAGGACTGCAGATGCATCCTTGAAGGACATCCACACTGCAAGGTGAGTTTCCCCACTTGTTCTGCTCCATGCAACAAATCCTGCAACTCTTTCAAGTCTGGCTGTTTTGTTTGTGTCATTTTGCCTTTCAGCTGAGATAGCAAGAACTGTTGGTATTTTAACATATGAAATTGACAGTTTAATGCCCTCATGGTTAAAGTGGCTGATGTATACACCTTTTTCCCCCACCTTTCTAATGCTCTAGCATCTCTCTCTGAAGGCAAAGGGTTTTTAGCAGTAGAGGCCTTAATCCCCTTGGGATCCTGTGAAATTATTTCTGGGTCAGCAGTATGGCTTTTATAGAGGAACTGGTGAGAATCAGGGACCCGGTAATATCTGTCTGGTTTAACAGGGGCTGGAGGTAATGAGTCTGGATTAAGACTGGCTTGTGCGTACACATCATCCAAAATATCCAAGACAGGAGGAATAGCCAGGGGCCTATGCTGGGGAAGTAGTAGAAATTCCCTGAGCCTTTTCTTGGAATCGGAGTAATCTTGGCCTTCCCAGTGGAAGTGCTCTCTCAATGTATGCAGGGTTTCCCCAAAAGAGAAGTCCTCGGGGGGGGGGGGGGGGACTGAGGGAATAGACTCCTCAGCATCAGAGTCTTCAAATGGGGAATAGGTGTAATCCTGGTCCTCAGAATGGTCTGAAGTAATACAAGCCTGGTCTGAGGCAGGGTAGTCTACCTCCAACCTGGGTCTTTTGTCTGGGGGGGGGGGGGTTGAGAACCCCTGATGAGAGTAATCAAATCCTCAGCCATTTTAAGCATCTGTTTCTTAGGCATGGGGCCTTGAGAGGGGGTCTGAGGCCCATGTTTTTTAATTTTCTTTTCAGCTTTAGACTTGGTGAATAATTTAATAGAAGAGGTGGTAGGCCTGAAAAAGCCTTCAGAAATGGCAGGCCTTACTGAAATTTCGGTTTCCCTGCCAAGAGTGGCGTCAGTATCTGCATTGGGAATGGGGACCGAGGATCCTGCGGCCTCGGGTACTGAAATCGCCAGTAAAATAGTTTCATCGGTAGTCAGGGGCTGTGTAGGCACCTCGCTGAGAACCAAAGAACCGGTAGTCGGCCTAAGCGTGATCTCAGTACTCTGTGCAGGCCTCTGATGTCTATTCTTATCCTTGCGTTTTTTGCCTAAAATTGGCGTCGGTGTATCCGACGACATGATATAATAAAATTTTTTTGCCAAAATAATGAAGGGCGAACTCCGCCCGGCGCTTAATAGTGCGCTTGTTAAACCTAGCACAAAAACGGCAGGCCGAGACGTCGTGGTCTGGCCCTAAGCAAGGTATACAGTAAGAGTGAAAATCCTTATGCGGTATTTGCTTCCCACAAGAAATGCAATTATTAACTTTGTCCGACATCGGTCTGAGGCAAGAAAAGTTTCCCCAACGGGGTACTTAGCTTTAAAGAAGACTTCAGCTGAAATACTGTTTATATGTTATGGTTCTATAACAGTATAATTACAGAGTGTTTTCATGTGTTTTATTGGATTTTATCTTGTGGATTTTACTTCGTGAATTAAACTTCGTTTTTGTGCTATTCTGCCATTGTTTCTTTTTGGATCTGTGCTTTGTTTTGAAGCGTGCTGCTAAGCTGCTAATTACTATAGCACTCAATCTTCCTCATTACCTAGAGGAAAACAGTTCTTGTACTTTTCTCACTTGCTTAGAGAAAAACAGCTCTTGTACTCACTTTCCTCACTTATCTAGAGGAAAATAGTTTTTATTCAGGAATGTCCAAGGGCTAGCTCACAGTGTTCTCTCCTATCTGATGAATCTGGGCATCTTGAGGCAATGTACACTACAACCTGTGAGAGATGCACTTATCTAGCCAAACTGGAGGTAAAGCTCTCTCCAACCAAGACTGAACTTGACAGTCATGAGGAGAAGGGTAAACATTTGCACCACACCACACTCATCACATAGTCTCACTAAATCTACACCACCAAAATCCACACAGTAACAGTAAAATATTCGTGGAGGCTCTTGATAATAATCTGTCTAAGCAACGGAGACCTCCAAAGCAGAAACGCAAGCAACCTCCATCCCCCAACACAACCCAAATGACACATAGCCCACAGACTCAGTGTGCCACTCAACCACAGCCAATAAGGCAAAACAACGTAACCAACACACTATTCATAGGTGACTCTATAGTCAGGCACACTGATGCCCCACTCACCAGGCTAAACAAGAAGGTTACTGTCAGCTGCCTGTTGGGTGCCAGGATCCGGCACATAAACCACGCACTCAGGTCACTCCACAACAAGTACAAATATGACTGGCATTGTCCATGTTGGTGTGAATGACCCGAGACGAAACTCCCTGGACTACATGAAAAGAGAAATGGAAGAGCTCTCCGATCTTGTAGCCCAGGCAGGTATGACCCTAGCCCTGAGTAGCATTCTGTCATCACCCCGAATGATACCGCAGTACAAGGACAAAATGATTGACTTCAACAACTGGCTAAGCTTCTGGTGTCTAAGGGGATCCAGTATCTGTCTGCTTGGGATGACGTGGTCGACAGACCACGATGCTTTGCCACAGATGGCCTGCACCTGTCACCCCTGGGATTCTGGATATTGGCTAAGACTCTTGCTGCCCCTATAGTGCCTTTTTTAGGCGAGGTTCAAATAACAAATTCACCACCGTAACAGGAACACTCAAGCAAAATCCAAGGGTAATGCTACTCAGTGCTAGAAGTCTAAATCTCAAAATGCACTCACTTGAGGCACTCCTTAAAATGGAGAACATAGATATCTGTGCAGTGACTGAGACCTGGTTCAAGGCTCCAGAGAGCACCCCTGCACTACCAGGCTACAACTCATACCACACTTTTCGGCCATGTAACCTGGACCGAAACACAAAAGGAGGAGGTGTGTCCATATTCATTAAGGATATCCACACCTCTAGGCTAGTTGCTCAGCATAATGCATTCGAGGTTATCCAAGTGCAACTAACTCTGGGCAAAACTGCAATCCAAATTGTAGCTTGCTACAGATACCCACCCATGCCCCAGGATTCCCACTCCTCTTTTCTTGATGCACTGGAAAATATTAGGGTTCAACCAAACACCCTAATAATGGGCAACTTCAACTACCCCACCATTAACTGGGAAAACTACTAGTGTACCAACTCCTTAGCTCAACGCTTTCTGGAACTCAAACTCCAATGCCCTGGATCAACTTATCCATACCCCCACCAGGGGCAACAATATCCTAGACCTAGTCATTACCAACATGAGTGACTGGTGTTCCACACCTGAAGTCAACTCCTTGTTGGTCCGATCCGACCATAAGCTAATCACCCTTGATATCCACATCCCGCCCCCACCCCCCATTAAGGAAACCCCGGTAAAATATTTCTCCAAAGCCAACTTCATGCTTCTTAAGACAGAAGTGGTGAACTTCATGACACCCATGCAGATGGACAATACAGTTACAACTGCTGAATCCTACACAAATGCACTCTATAAGCACTTGCACGAGTGTATGGATCGTGATAGCCCAAACAGAACCAAGATGCTATCCTCCAAAAAAAGGAAGTCAATCTGGTGTTCCTTTGCCAAAAACAAACTGTACAACAGAAGGAACAAACTGTTGCAAAAGTGAGTAAAATCCCATGAATGGAGAACTCCCTGGTCAGCCTCAGTAAGAAGCTGAAATCCCTTATAAGATCCTCCAAAGCTAGCTATGAAAACAAAATTGCCACTAATTCTAAGGACAACCACAAAGCATTCTATAGCTATGTCAAGAATCTCGATGGCAACACCCAGATCTGCTCTGAGTTTCAGCACAAAGACACGAAAATTACAGAACCAACTGATATTGCCAACATCCTGGCAGATAGGTTCAGTGCTAACTTTACTCCCCCACCCCACAAAGGGCCCATATCAATACAGGAAGAATGCAGAGTCCCTGTAATCACAACTATGCAGGTAAAAGCTGCACTCTCTAAAGACAAAAAACACAGCATCCATGGGACCGGACAACATTCCAGGCTGCATTTTACACGAACTTCAGAACGAACTGGCTCCCCACTTAAGCACCATGTTCAATAATAGCCTCGCATCAGGCTTTGTGCCCACTGAATGGCACACAGCAACAGTTACCCACTCCACAAAGGGGGAGCCACCACTGATCCCGGGAACTATCGACCTATTAGACTGATGAGCCTGGTCTGCAAGGCCATGGAACGTATCATCATGGAACTCAGACAATGGTAACCTCTAGACTCTGGATCCCACACAGTTCGGGTTTGTGAAAGGCAAATCATGCCTCCTGAACCTGATCGACTTCTTTGAGGCAGTCACCAAAGCCGTAGATGAACGTAATGTGGTACACACAGCCTATCTGGACCTCGCCAAGGCTTTTGATACCATCCCCCATTCTGGAATTATAGCTAAACTCACTAAACTAGGCATAAATCCCTACGTCACAAGATGGGTTGCCAACTGGTTCACTGACAGAACCCACACTGTAAAAGTTGCAGACTCCAAATCTGACCTCAAAGCAGTGACAAGTGGAGTACCACAGGGTTCCCTCCTGGGACCTCTCCTGTTTGGTATCTACTTCTCTGAAGTACAGGCTAACACAGAAGGCCTCTGGCTAACTAAGTTCGCAGATGACTGCAAAATAGGAGCCATAGTCAAGTGCCCAAATGATGTGGACATCCTACAGAAGGGCCTCGCTGAGACATGCCGGGTGTCAGAGCAACAGCCTCAAGCTCAATGCGAAAACGTGCAGTGTCATCCCCTTTGGTAAAAACTCTGTACCCATGAACTACCACATAGGCAGCAATCTACTTAACACCGAATGTGTGATAAGAGACCTTGGGACCCAGGTGGACAGTAGTCTCTCCTTTGATAGTCGCATCGCCACAGTAGTCAGGAAGTCCTTCTACGTGGCACACCTCATCATAAAAGGGTTCTCATCCAGGAAAAAAGAGGTCATTGTTCCCCTCTACTCGACACTCAGACCCATTATAGAGTACAATGCCCCTTTTGGAATGTACCTCAAGACATCTGCAGCAGCTGGAAAGGCCACAGAAGTACCTCACAAAGAGGATTACTGGACTCAAAGAAATGCCCTACATCGACCGCCTGAAAAATCTCCAGCTTTACTCCGTAGCATATCGCCTACTACGAGGTGATCTCTGCCTAACATATAAAGCTATGTCAAACCCAGAGTTGTTGGAACATACTACAACTAAAGAAATCCCAAACCCTCCAAGCTACATGCTCTAGGGACCTAAACCTTGTCACCACAATAAACAGGACATGCTGGAGGGATAGATTTCCCATATTCTGGAACAGGCTACCCCCCATCTATGTCAAGCAAAGTTCTTCATTAGCACTCTTAAAGAAAAATCTTGATGAGTGGATGGGAAATAGGAAATACACCCCGGGGATCACTTCTGTGTCTCTGCTCGACAGTGGCACAGGAAAATAACTTTCTTGGGTGGCGTAAGCCAGGGAAACTTGCTGGCTAGGCTTACGTAGGCCCTTGGGCCGATAGCCTAGTACCTACCTATGAACAACAGGCCCTTTTATATATATGAGTGGCCCAAAAGAATTTCACAGATAAATACATAGGTGTAACAGACAGACTTAAGCATACACCAGGTATAATACTAGACTATAGAAAATCTGTTAATTAGCCTAAACAATACTTAGGCATATAAAATGCCAAACACATTATGCAATGTTCAACATGGTTATCAGGTAAAATCATGGTACATTACATACAGCTAGAAGCTTTCACTCTTGACTAACAAATTATCCATTTTTTCCATAGATGCGCTTGTTAGTTTGAGCTAGTACTAGTCTCCGAATAAGGCAGCTGCATGCTTACTTTACGCCTCTGCATCAATGTGCGTCATGTGATCTTCAAAGTGCACTGAGGCATTTAGTGAGTCAAGTGCTGGAATTTGTATCCCACTCGTTCTATATTTAAGCTTTTTCCCCCCTCTTTTTCCCCCATTTCATAGACATTCGCAGGCCGCCAAATCTTATGACCCTTCATGCCTTGCCAGTAACCTCCCTCAGGCTGCACCATCTTTGTCTAGGAAGCCATACCAGTCAATCATGTTCAGCTGACCAACACAACAGTGCAGCTAGAAAAACAGACAAGTAGCACAGTGCAAACAGCTTGTCCCTGTGACAGAGAAAAAAGTCGTAACTGCACCCTAGACAAACCGTGGTCAACTAACAGCATAGGCACTGTGGGGTGGGAGTTAATGGCAGACGTCAGCTTGCCCATCCAGGGGGAAGGAAGCAGCTTGAATTGTTGTACTGACAAATGCAGCAGCATTAAGAGCCAAGAGAACTCCATGCTACAAACAGTGTACCACTTGAAGGAGATGTTGCATATGAGCAAAAGCATGCATGCACCTCCTTAGACAGAAATAGCATACCTCAGCTGCCAAAGGGGTTAGGATACAACATGTAGGAAATTGGGTAAGCGTACAGATCCTGACATCTAACTTTTGCCTCCACAAGGGAATGAATAAGCCTGAGAACTCTCACCCCAAAGAAAGAGCCAAGGAATCAACTGGGTACAACAAGAAGGGCTGACAAATGGGGGGGGGGGGGGTGCAACTAGAAACTCGCACTTGCCATTTTAAAGCTAGTACTGCAAACTGACTCATTCAGCTGTTTGGAATTTTTTTTTAAACAGTTGTGGATGACATTCTGGCTCCTTCAATGAATATAAATGGATAAATGTGTTGAGTAGAGGTTTGTACGAGTGTAATTGTAGGAAAGCCCTTGTATAAAGCTGTTTGCTACAATCCCCTCCCTCCCACCAAGCTTAAGACTTTTTTGGTTCTTAAATGTTTTAGCACCTGCCATTACAGATGGACAAATTTAAGTGTTCAGGGGTATGTATACTAGCACTATACAACAAGCAAATAAAGCTCATAGTACTAGTTTATCAAGTTAAAAATAGAGAGGTTTCAATGAACTACCTGAATGTCAGCGATCAGAAGGCAGAAATCATGCACAATTTTTGGAAAAGCAAAAGCAGCACATGAAAGACAGAATATGTCAAACAGAAAAAAAAATAAATTCAGAAAATACGCAATTACCATATTGACAGAGCTGGTTCATATCAACCTTTATTAACAAATATAACAAACTACAAACTTTCCAAGTCAGCTCAGCATCTGAAAGTTTCCTAGGTTTCAGCTCCTCACAGTTTCCTATAATACTCTGTGCCCAAGCTTCCACTCCTTATCTCCAAGTGTGCCTCTTGACATGAAAGCATGACAATTAACAAGCCTAATCACTAAAATACTCCAGACTATATCCACTTGAGGCCAGAAAAACAAAAAATAAGTGCGCGTATTAATGAAGATGGACATCAAAATTTCACATCTAGCATTATGGCAAATACCTCTCTCTCATATTTGAGATAAGTAGACTTACCTTTATTATCCAAGAAGAAAAAAATCCCATGCTCTTATTCCCTGCTGGCCCTAAGGGAAAGGTACCTTAGATGATTGTGGTGTCACAGGAGGGCCAAGACCTAGAGATCACACTCAACTTAAAGTGCATGGAAAAGGTAATTAGAGAAGCTCAAATTGCAAATGGACAAACACCATCCAAGTACACATTCCTGAAAAAATACGGGAGAGGGCACCACCTCTCTGGTTGACAATGCAGCAGGAGCAACCAATAAAGTTGGGTTGCATTTTTCATAAAATCTGATGCAAACCAGCCACTTGCAAAAGTATTTTAGTATTCTTCCTAACGTATTTAATTCTGCCCACAAAAGCTCTAAGCTCCCTATGTAAATCTACACACTGAAGTATTTCCATCATTGGCAGAGCTGGGAAAATGCAGACAAATTCTGGTATGTGGTTTGATTCTCACCTTTGGGAAGCATGGCTAGGCTTAAAGGCCCCATGGGTCATATCAGTTTGAATCTGTACAGGTTTGCAGGCGATTTTCATATCTACCTTAGGCATTAAGAAAGTTTTTTTGTTTTTTTTTGGATTCTTGTGAAAAACAAGGACGGTGGGGGTGTACCACTAATACCTAAAACTCAGAAATCTTTTCAACAAAAACAATGGGTAGTAGAACAAGTACTTTATCTGCCTTGCTCCATGGTGTAGAGGACTGCACCCCTGATTGCAGCCTAGGCAAACTGTGTTCAACTAGCAGCCCCAGTACTGAAGAAACCAGGGAGAGAGAAGAATGATGGGGATTCTGTCATTCTGCCTCTCCTACTGAAGAGAGTTGCAAGCACTTGTGGGTGGGGGGGGGACGACGACTGGTAAAGTGCAACTTTAGTGATGGAGAGTGGAATCACCTCCCATGCTTTGGGGATTTGGGAAAGGCTACAAGAAACACTTCTAGCAAAGCTGAAGAGAACTTCCTTAGCAGTCAGACCATTACATATCTATTTTTCTTGTTTTGCACAGTGTGTGAGAAGGCGCAGAGGTGAAACAGAAAAACCACCCCAATGGCTGTCTTAATGACGACCATCTACACTGACCCTTGCTGTTGTGACACGACAGAGTGGCCAAGAGGAAGTGACAATTGGCAAGCAACAGGGGCAAAATGTAGCAAAAAAAATCTGCTTGAAAAGGCAAGTTCAAAAGAAGGTACGGTTAATGTTGCTTGTCACTCTCTAACACAGAAGACAAGCAGGCGGGCTATTTCATTTCGATACTTTAATACATAGAAGCACATCAGGATGGAGAGCATCATCATAAAATATAAACAAACCAATCAACAGACAGTCCTTATATACACACATGCTTAAGTCTCAACAACTTACTACAAAATAGCAGTCTAGCTTGCACATACTCAGTATTTATACACTTGTGCAAGCCCTTGGATAGCTTCTTAAAAGGTACACATATGCACGCACGCATGCACACACACATGCACGCACACACAGATCTAGTGTTAACTAAGCATAAATTGCAAATCTCATGGAGGAGCACTCCCTCTGAATCTCTTCTTCTTCTCTTTCAGCTGTTCCCTTTAGAGGTCACAACAGTGGATCATGTGTTTCCATTTCTTCCTGTCCTATGCATATTGCTCTGTCACACCAACCACCTGCATGTCCTCTCTCACCACATCCAGAAACCTTATCTTAGGCCTTCCTCTTTTCCTCTTACCTGGCAGCTCCATCCTTAGCATGCTTTTCCCAATATACCCAGCATCCCTCCTCAGCACATCTCCAAATCAATGCAATCTCACCTCTATGACGGTCTCCAAACCATCCAACCTGAGCTGACCCTCTAATATATACAGATTCCTAATCCTGTCCATCCTTGTCACCCAGTGCAAATCTTAACATCTTTAACTCTGCCACTACCAGCTCTGACTCCTGCCTTTTTGTCAATACCACCATCTCCAACCCATACAACATAGCTGGTCTCACTACCCTCTTGTAGACCTTCCCTTTCACTCCTGACACTCTTCTCCACCCATTCCACCCTGCCTGTACTCTCTACTTCACCTCTCTTCCACACTCACCATTACTCTGAACTGCTGATCCCAAGTACTTAAACTCATCCACCTTCGCCAACTCTACTCCCTGCATACTCACCATTCCTGTATCCTCCCTCTCATTCACACACACATTCTGTCTTAGTCCTGCTGACCTTCATTCTTCTCCTCTCTAGAGAACATCTCCACCTCTCCAGGGTCTCTCAACCTGGTCCCTACTCTCACTACAGACCACAATGTCATCTGCAAACATCATAGTCTATGTGGCCTCCCATCTGATCTCGTCTGACAACCTGTCCATCACCATTGCAAATAAAAAACGGCTCACAGCTGATCCTTGATGTAATCCCACCTCCACCTTAAACTCATCTGTCATTCCCACTGCACACTTCACCACTGTCACACGACCCTCGTACATATCCTATACCACTCTTACATACTTCTCTGCCACTCCTGACTTCCTCATACAATACCACAACTCCTCTCTAGGCACCCTATCATAATGCTTCCGCCAAGTCCACAAAGACACAATGCAACTCCTTCTGACCTTCTCTATATTTCTCCATCAATACACTCAGAGCAAAAATCGCATCTGTAGTGCTCTTTTCCCGACATGAAACCATACTGCTGATCACTAATCATCACCTCACTTCTTAACCTAGCTTCCACTACTCTTTCCCATAACTTCAAGCAGTGACTCATCAGTTTTATCCCTCTGTAGTTACTACAGCTCTGCACATCACCCTTATTCTTAAAAATAGGTACCAAAACACTTTCTCCACTCCTCAGGCATCCTCTGACTTTCCAAGATTTTATTAAAAATCTGGTTAAAAACTCCATTGCCATTTCAACTAAGCACCTCCATGCTTCACTGGTATGTCATCTGGACCTTCATCTTCTTCATAGCTGTCCATACTTCCTCCTTGCTAATCTGTTTCACTTCCTGATCAACTAGCCCTACAGTACACTTTCCATCTGCTCAACACACTCTCCCCACTTTGAGTACGTTTCCCTTACTATCCTTTATCACCTTTATGTGCTGCACATCTTTCCCAGCTCTGTTCCAATGTTTAGCCACTCAACCCGGCCACTGGGGATGCACAAGCCAGTGCATTTCTTCATGTCAGTCCCAAGCCCGGATAAATGAGGAGGATTATGTCAGGAAGGGCATCCAGTATAAAACCACTGCCAAATAACATACACGAACAATACAGATTTCCCTCTGAATGGTGGCCTAATCTAAAATGTAACCCCACAGAAAGGCTTTGCAGGCCTTTAAAAGAAGCAAAAGACAAGTGCTGGAAGCCTGGATGAAAGTCAGAAATGGCAGCAAAATGAATATGAATAAATACATTACTTAGTCCAGTGTGAAGACCTGAAAAAAGTAATCCAAGACAACTGGCATGTATGGAGAAAAGTGATAAAACCTTTTGGAATTAGACAAAATGAAAAGTATTTCCATTTGATCTTGCATGTTTCTCCTGATTAAGGGTCTCTGTAAAGACGAGAGCCTCTGGAAAACCCTAGGAGAGCAAGAAGCATCCCTAGTCATTACTCGACCATGCAGTTACCCAGACAGAATGAAGGACTGAGCAAGACTTACCAGACTGGTAAGGCAACAGGGATCTGAATGCTCCTCTGGACGATATAGTCAAAGAGGTAACACTTTATAACACTAAAATGGAAAAAAAATAATGATTTCTTTTGCTTGGCATTGGTATTTGTACATGAATTTTGGAATAAGGGAAATGGGAAAAAGTAAAGGAGTCCTAGGTGACACTTCTGTTTCACAGAATCCATGGAACATTCCTCACAGAAGGGATAAGGAAATAGAAGCTGCTGCACCACACTGGTAGGGGATGTAAACAGATCACAGTGAGTCTTCCCCAAGCATCATAAATTCAAATGTAGGTGTTTTTCCACAAAACGGTGACACAGTGATGCAGCGGTTTGTGTTGTTGCCTCACTTCAACAGGTTCTCCGGTTTGATTCTCAACTGAGGTGCCTTCTGTGGAGTCTGCATATGTCCTCCCTGTGTTCATGTGGGCTTCCCCACCAGGTGCTCCTGTTATAGATCCCACATTACAAAAACATGCTTCTGGAATGTTTCCCCCGGGCCTCCGCTGAAAATTGGCTTGTTCCAAGTCAGACTTTTCTGGTAAATAAATAAACAAAAACACAATTAGCAAATCATAATAAAAAAAAAAGTATTTAAAACAGATTAAAGAACAATACACGGATCCTTACTAATCACCCTTAACTCCTTTTCATACCCCTCATTTTTCTACATGGGGTTGGGGGTGCCACATCAACATTTCTTTCACTTCGGTGATATTCTCATACCTTCGACAGCTACATGCAAATGTCACATCTACTCTCATGCAATCCATTCATATCTTTGCTTAATTAATCTATGCTCCTTGTCCATGTCTGTAAACTGGTGCAATTTTGGCTTCTGCTCTGATGTCCTCATCTTTTGCATGTCCCACAGTCTGGATCCTACCACCAGTCTGAAGCACGTTTCATCTCCATCACCTCTATCTTCAACCACTTGACTTTCACTGCCCAGACTTTTGGCCATACAGAAGTGCACATTGTTTTGTACAGCTTACATTTAACCTTCTTTGGCATTCTTCTGTCATGCACTACCCCTGCCACTCTGTGCCAGCTGGCTGCAACACTTCTGATTCTAGCTTTGACCTCCTTATTTAGACTGCAACCACCTCTTCCAGATGCTTCAGACTGCAACCACCTCTTCCAGATGCTTAAAACTTTTGACCTGCTCAACCATTTCCCTTCCGATTCCTCCAGTGTGCTGCAACAACGGTCTTGTCTGAAAGTTCAACCCATTGCATTCCCTTACCCTACAATTTACAGAAGTTCCTGCTGAGTCTGCTTGCAGTGTAGCATTGTTTACTTTCAGAAGCTTTGCACAGCTGTCACCTCAGACCCATTTGCTTTTCTTGTTATAGTTTTAAAAGGCCGTTTCTTGCCTCCACTCCTGCTGGTAATCAGACCTATGAGTCCCTCCCACCTCTCTTTCATTGCTATTGGCAGTTGTATAAAAGTTAGTTAAGTACTTTTCCCAACCACTGTATTACACAGATCCATTATGCTGACTACCCACCCAGCAAATCAGTATCTGTCTACAGTAACCCAACTTTACTACATACTATAAAAATTGACTTCTCATTTTCCAAGAGTTCCCATTTGATTGGCACCCTCACCACACACTGAAAGGCTCCTGAATTAATTCTGCTCCATCCACGGCAAATAAAAGATTTTATAAAATAGATGACTGAAGTGCAGTATTACGACTGCGACTGCTTTATTTTTTTGGTTTATTTTTTATTTTGTACATTAAATCATTTTAAAGGCCCCAAATACTTTAAATCTCCATGCCCAGATAGCTCAAGTTGTTTTATGGTAGCATGACACTCTCAAGAAATCTTTGTGTTTTTACATTAAGAGGTCGGGGATAGTCCACCTAGTGGCAGTAGATGGTTGCCTGGTCTACAAGAGTTAGAAAGTAGCTGTAAATATAGTCATTTTATTGGCGAGATTACTTAGAAGCCAGTCTCCTGTGTTTTCAGTGCCTGTATAATCTGGCGCATGTGTGTGCCACTGCCCACCATGCAGCTATGGTTAGTTGTGCCCTATACATAGATGCAGACACCTAGAAACCAAATTTCCCCTATAATACCACCTCTGAAACTATACCAGTAACTCTGACTACAGCCCATCTACTTTGCTCTGAGTAACACAGCAGCTAGTTTATGCATGAAGGAGTGCTGTGCCTTGAATTATATGGCCTAGTCTAGTCTTTACTCCCAAAAGCACCCTTAGTAAGCTATTATTAAGCCCTCATGCACTGTGCCCTTGTAGCTCGCCCAGTAAAGGACTTGACTTTACCAATCTCTCTGCAGCCAGTTCAGTGGCTATGGATATATTGAAACAATGTAACAGTGGTCTGAGGTCCACTGCCAATCATTTAATCCTCAAAGAAACAAATACAGTACGTGACAGATGTGTATATATACAAAGAGAGACAATATGGAGCTCTCGGACTGTGTCACAGGCTGCTGTGTGTCTGGCATTAAGCAAAAAAAGCAGCATTCTACCTTCACCAAGGATGATGTCACAATACAAATAATAGATAACCGATTTCAATAAATGCCTTAATTTTTGCCAAGGATGGTCTATACCTGTCCAGGTTAGGCTTTCGAATGCAGGCTAACGCACAGTTCTCTTCCATACTGCTTTTTTAGGCAATAACATATTGACAAACATTTCAACATGGCAAATTCTACACAAGGAAATCTAAAGTGTTACTGCTCAACACCATGAGTCTAAATAAGACAGACTCTCTCCAAGATCTCCTCACCTTGGAGAATGTGAACATCTGTGCAGTTAGCAATAACCACAGAAACAGTACTCCATCAGCGCAAGGTTTCAGTGCCTTACACACATTCAGACCAGCAACTGCACATACAAGGACCAAAGGTAGTAGTGCTAATCATTAACAAGTAGACCTTTAGGGTGGTTAAACTGGATGATTCATTGGAGTTCTTCCACTTCCAGACCACCACAGAAAGTCACATATCCTAGTAAGCTACTTCACCCTCCATGTCCCATTAAACCCATAGCTTATACTTACACCTAATGGAGACGCTCACCATTCAACTAAATACCACACTGATGGGGGGGGGGGGGGGACTTTAATGATCCCTCAATAAACTGGGAATACTACAGGACCACAAATATGTAGGCAGATATTCTTAGACTTTGCCAACAAACACCTGGAACCAGGTAGTGCATACGTCTAATAGAAACACAAAACATACTGGAATTAGTACTCACAAATATGGGAGAATGCCCCCCCCCCCCAAAGTGTCATAAGCAAACGCTGTAACTGTTAAAATAAAAGGTAGTTTGCCTTGGAGTACTTTACGTGATAAACTGTCAAAATAATCCAGCTCCTCCAAGCCCAGACAACAGAGCAACCTATGCAGAATTATTTACAGCAGCTCTGGACAACCAGGTCAATGATTGAATAGAGGCTGCCATGGCTACCAGACACATGCCCAAAACTAACAAACCACCCTGGTGGAATTGAACCTTAAACAGGAAAAAAAAAAGTCATAACTAAAAGTAGGAAGTGTACACAAAGAAACATTCATATCAAATTGAACAGTCAAGTCTTCTTCTTTTGGCTTTTCGGTCGCCACAGCGGAACACCGGTCCACTCATGATTGGCAGTAGAGTTTTACGGTGTGAAGTTGCCAGCCTGGCACCCAACCTTCCACAGAAGGCGCACACACACACACACACACACACACACACACACACACACACACACACACACACACACACACCCCTAGGGCCAATTTAGTGTGTTCAATCCACCTACAGCATGTCTTTGGGATGTGGGAGGAAACCCACACGACCACAGGGTGGACATGCAAACTCCACACAGAAAGCACCCCAGCCAAGAATCGAACCAGAGAACGTCTTGCTGTGAGGCGACTATGCTAACCACTGCATCACCATGGCCGCCCACTGGATCGGACACAAATGGCTGTATCAAAACCAAAACCAAGCAAGTCAGATCCAATGTCCTCGGCGTCATTAAAGACAGGTGCATCAGCCCTTGGGTCACATGTTTGAGAAAAAAATGATTCCAAGGAAACAAGTGGCGAGACAAGAACCAGTGAGGGGAACCAGAAGGGGGGTTGGAGGGTTTGCACCAGATCCGATCACCATCCGAGCATAGTTCAAAAGTATTTTTGATGGACTTGAAGGAATGGACCATGACAGCAGAAGACAGCCTAGAGACATGATGGTCCAGTCAACTGGAGATCTTCGGAGAAGAGCCCTGGGTGCACATCGGATTCATAAGCTCCAGATCCAACCTGGAGCGTAAGTGTCCAAGCCCAATGTTTTTTGATCCTTGGAACCTTAGGTGAAGGCTATGTAGCTGAGGATTCAGTGTGACACTTTTTGGGATCCATATCTTTGTACTTAAGACAATTTCTACAAGGTTTTCTCAGCCTTAGCTGTGTCTGGATTTGGTGACAGAAGGCCTTTTACTATTAACTTATTTCTTCTATTTCCCAAAGCCCTTACACCAAATCCAGCATAAATATCACATTTAGCAAACAAACGAGACACCCATAAACAAACAGCACAAATTATAGGAGTTTTCAGGAGAAATCTTATGAGCACATTTAGCGCACTTTTAAAACTGGTCTGCTTCTCCACTGAAAGAATACTTAAAAAAACAGCACACAAATCTCGTTAACACCAACTGTAGTTATCCATGAAAATGATTACTAGCCCGCAGTTCAAACGTCTTAATGGCCTCATCCCATTTTACCTTTCTAGTTATTTTCTCCAATAATTTGGCTCCTTCTCCAGTAAATCCCACCCCCCCTTCTTGCCTGCTTTCTGTATCCATACTTGCAAGGCAACCCTACTGGCAAAATCCTCTTTCTCATGTTGGCATACTTCTTAAAATACTTTCCGCTACTTTACGACGATCTGCATCCAAAATACTACTCTCTCCTTATATTTTGAACTGCCCCCTGCTTCATCATCATTTCTCTGGATTATAACCTTGTACGGGAGTTATGTACGTCAGCCTTAACTGTCTAGCTGTAAAAAATCCCTTCAAATCAAGTAATCCTAAACCACCAATTTTCTACTGGAAGGATCACCTTATCCCACTTGATGCTTGCCATTCCAGATAAATTCCTGCAACTGTATATTATTGTCCACAACTTCTCTGGTTGATAAAAATATGCATGATCTGTACATACAACTAAAGGGACTAAAAACATTTGCATTGCTTGTACGTTTCTAGCAAGCCATATCCATAAACAAGCACTTTCACTGTCTCAGTTTTTGTATTTTCTTTTGTTTTGTGTCTTCCCACATATCCTTAGCTGCTATAACACAAAACTTTTAAATCCATACTGCTAAATACTTAGTGTTTCCATAAATATGAATACTGCTGAACTAATTTGTGGTGGGTATATAACTTACATCTATAGCCTTTGCTTTATCTACATTCATCCATGTTATATCCAGAAAAGACTTGACACTGTCTCAGAATTTCCCACCAAATTGAGATGTCCTTTTCTGAATTCATCAAGTGCAAAATAACTGCATTTCCAAACAAAGCCAACTTTTCTTGATTACCATACCAAATATATCCTTAAATACCAGAGTCCCTTACTTTCTTTGCCAACGGCATTAAATATAAAGCAAATGGCAAAAGCAAAAGATGACATCCCTGCCTGGTTCTTGTGTTCAGACACAACTTATCAGAGAGGAACCAAACTCTCTAAATCTTAATCCAAAATATTCCAAGTGTACACACCCTGCCAAAATGCCAGGTTCTTGTGACACGCAAAAAAACGAGACCCCAACAAATCACCTCAAAATCTCTCCACCCCCACAATGCGACCTACAACCTGTTCCATTCAACTGAAAAACAAACAAATCTATTAGGGAAAAAAATTAAAAAAAAAAAAAAAAAAAAAACGTATAACAAGCTGGTGACATAAGTGTGCACAACCCCAAACCAACACCCTGCTGAAGCACCTCCTGATCCAATCAAAGCACTCAGTTTAATTGGGTACACACCTGCCATCAATTAAAGAAACCAACCCCAAATAAAGTTCAGCTGTCCTACTAGGATTTTCCTGATATTTATTCAGTTGCCTGCTACAGCAAAAGCCAAGGTTCGCAGAGCTTACAAAGCATCAAAGGGATCGCATTGTTGAAAGGTATCAGTCAGGGGAAGGGTACAAAAAATTCCACAGCATTGGATATAACATGGAACACAGTAAAGACAGTCATCAAAAAGTGGAGAACATATAGGACAAGTGATGTTGCAAAGTACTGGATGTCCCTCCAAAATTGATAAAAAGACATGCCTAAAACTGGTCAGAAAGGCTACCAAGAGACCTACAGCAACACTGAAGGAGCTGTAGGAATTTCTGGCAAGTACTGGTTGTGTACTACATGTGACAACAATCTGCCATATTCTCCATATGTCTGGACTATAGGGGTAGGGTTGAAAGACTAAGCCTTTTCTTACACAGAAAAACATTGAGGCCTAGCTAAAATTTGCAAAACAATGCATCAAGTCTCTCAAAAGCATGTGGGAAAATGTGTTATGGTCTGATGAGAACAAAGTTGAACTTTCTGGCCACAATTCCAAAAGGTACCTTTGGTGCAAAAACGACACTTCGCATCACCAATAAAAAACAAAACACCACCATCACGGTGAAGCATGGTAGTGGCAGCATTATGCTTTGGGGTTGCTTTTCTTCAGCTGGAACTGGGGCTTTAGTCAAGGTGGAGGATTACGAACAGTTCCAAACACCAGTCACTTTTGGCCCAAAACCTTCAAGCGTCTGCTAGAAAGCTGAAGATGAATTTGACCTTTCAACACGACAATGACCCCAAGCATACATCCAAATCAACAAAATAATGGCCTCACCAGAAGAAAATTAAAGTTTTGGAATGGCCCAGCCAGAGCCCAGACCTAAATCCAACAGAAAATCTGTGGGGTGACCTGAAGTCAAGTAAGAGGACCAAATCCAACAAAGCAAATTATGAGGTAAAGATAGTGTTCCACGGCAAGGAAAATCATAAAGCCTTCTATAGTTATGTCCATACCTCAAAGGCAGCGCAAAATGTGCCAAACTGTTGGTAAATGGAAACAGGTTCATGGAAGCGAAGATGCATTAGAGTCTCAATTATCCAAACTAATTGGGACCAAAGGAAGTCTGGATAATCAAACGTATATTGAACTGGATAAAAAAACGTCTAAACTCTTGTTTTTCTGAACTCAAGGAATACACCAACCATTCAGAAAGTCCAGTGGACAATAAAGAATATTTTTCACACACAAGCAGGCTACATGTTAAAAAAAAATAAAATAAAATAAACATGCACAAGCTAATACATACGTTTACATATTCAGACTATTTCTCCAACCCAAAAACTTTGGAAGACCTGGTTCAGATAATTAATGTTTCGGATAATCGAGACTACTGTACAGTAAATCTTCTGGCTGACTGATTAAGCTTCAACTTTATCCTACTCTCTATCTTAACCCCCCCCCCCTCCAAAGAAATACCATCTAACAATCCCTCCAACTATCAGTAGAGATCAGATCTTAGATGTGCTCTCAAAAAAAAAAG
>NC_056727.1:718982734-719033020 GCF_019279795.1 Protopterus annectens | reverse complement strand
CTTTTTTTTTCCATCTTCATAAACGACCTTCACTCAGTCATCCCCAAATCCACCTGCATACAATATGCTGATGACTCCACCCTGATCTGCTCCGATGTCTCCCTCTCAAAACTCCAAACAACTACTCAACTCTGTTTTGCTTTAGTTGAGAAATGGTTCACTAACTTGAAACTCCTACTCAATCCAACAAAAACTAAATTACTCCTATTTTTCCCAACGCCAATACACCCATTGGCAATGAACTCCCAAATACTAACATTACAACATTCCATGTTAAATCCATCAACGGAACCATCATAGCCCCTGTCACCAGTACCAAATTACTAGGTGTTACCATAGACTACAAGCTAAAATTTGACATCCACATTACCCAAACCATTAAATCGGTTAACAAAAAACTTGGATCCATGTACAGAATAAAACTTCTTAACCCCTCTACCAAACTAACGATTGCTGTGACGCATCTCCTCTCCACCCTACTATATGCCTCCCCAGTTCTTTCCTTCCTCAATAAACGTGAACTTAACATGCTCTCTTGCTTATAACCATATTGCTAGATTCATAACAGGTTCTCCTTATCGCACCCACCACTGCCTTAACCTTAGGAAACTCGTTGGTTGGAACTACCCAATCTTCTTAAACTTAACCAACTCACCAAGCCTTTAAAATAATCCACCATCCTGACAGAACTCCTTCACTGTGTAGTATTTTGACCCCTACTCCAACCTAAACTCCCTCGATCAGCTAATAACGTCCAGATCTTAACGATTAAAGCTAAGAACGCGGGTGGTGATGCCCTGTATGCCAACTCCATTGGAAAGCCTTGGAACTCCCTGCCAAACACCCTTAGACTCATGACCTCACATAAACAGTTCAAAACAACCTCAAAACCATCTTAAGCTACAATGGCTATGCCCATGCACAGAACCTGACTAACTTATCAAATCTCCTGTACTCATAATCTGCCCTGATAATTAGTTACATAGACCATTATTTTCACTGTGTTTATCCTATACAACTAGTTTGTCTAACTTGTTGCTTTGCTGCTTGTGCTTATATAAAGTCTATGTTATTTCCTATTCTTATATTGTAAATGTAACATGTTCTCATCATGTATTGCCATTATGCTGGAGCTTTTCTCCCCGGGCCTCTACTGAAAAGGGATATGTATCCAGCTGGACTAGCCCGGTCAACAAATGTAAAATAAAATAAAATAAAATAAAATAAATAAATAAATAAATAAACATATACACACACATATACACACACATACACACACACACAAAGTTATACCTCCAACAAAAAAGCAAATACACCAAATAGCTTTTAAGCATTGTAAAGGAGAATAGAGGTATAGCCGAAAGATGTCAGGGGGCTGGAAGGAGGGTAACCAGGACAGTGAATACACTCGAACATCTACATTTATGGCAAGTGTACACAACTGTACTATGTTCTTAGTGTTTCACTGTTGCAGTCATCACATTTGGATAGATTCCCAAAGCTAAGGATGGGAGGAGGAATTTAGATAGCATTAGGACCAACTATAAGGCCTTGCAAGACTGCAGTGGCAAAACCAGCTCTGAATTTTGGGAAAATTGGCAAATGGTAATGCTTGGTGAAAGTATGTACAGAACTCCAGGTAGCAGCTTCTAGGATGTCACTGGTACGGACACCACTGAGAAAGGCTGTAGAGGTAGATGCAGCCCTGATTGAGTGTGGTCTTATCCCCTGTGGGATACGTTTTCCATGGTGCTTATAGCAGAAATCAATGTAATGGCCTATCCATTTAGAAATGGTTTGCTTTGAAATGGCCTTCCCCTCTGCCCCTTCAGCAAATGCCACCAGCAGTTGTTCAGATTTCCTTTGAGGCTTAGTCCTGTCCAAGTCAAATCTAAGTTGTCTGTGCAGTATCCATTCCCCTTTGTTCTGTGGATTAGAAAAGAAGGCTGGCAAATGAATGGACTGATTAAGAGCCACTGGACACTACCTTGGGCATGAAGGATGGATTGGTTCTGAGGGACATCCTGTCCGAATGAAAGATGTTGAATGGTTCTACTGCCATAAGGGCCTGAAATTCAGATATCCTTCTTGCTGAAGTGATGGCTAAAAGGAAGGCAGTTTATCCAAGAAAGGAATTTTAGCTCTGCACTTGCAGATGCCTCAAAAGGAGGTAGAGTTTTTCCAATACAAAGTTAAGGTCCCAGGCTGGATTTGGAGCTCTCCTGTGTGGTCTTAAGTTTTTGGCCCCTTTGAGGAACTGTTTGAGCAGTGGATGAGAGAAGAGGTGTGGTTCTGTGTTGTAATGAGCTGAAATGGCTGAGGCATGAATTTTGATGGATGAAAAAGGAAGGCCCTTGTGAAGCATCTCAGTTAAGTATTGAAGAATCTGAGGTAAACTGGGCGCTGATGTGCCCATCCCTTGAGTTTGGTTCCAAGAACAGAATCTGTTTCATTTTTCAGCATAAGATTTTCTAGTACTAGGCCTCCTTGCTTCCAAAATGACATCAGACACTTGTTTACTGAGGGATGGTAACGGAGAGATTAGGTAATTAGCTAGGCTGCCAGGTTCAAGGTTGGAAGATGAGGATGCAGAATCTGGCCCTCCTGCTAGGACAGCAGGGTAGGGGGTCTGAGGCAGGTGCCATGGAGCCAGCAGTGACACTGCACAAGAGGGGGTACCAGCGTTGGCGTGGGCAGTCTGGTGCAATCAGTATCGTACTTAGTTTGTCCTGTTTGATTTTAGTAGTACTCTGGAGAGGAGAGGCAGAGGAAGAAAGGCATAAACTAATAGATTTTTCCAGTTGAAGGATAGGGCATCCACTTTCCAAGCTTGTTTGTGGGGAGTCCTTGTGCAGAACTTTTCCAATTAGCAGTTCTGGGGGGAGGCAAACAGCCCTATATCTGGGCTCCCCCATTTGTTTAATCAACACGTTGAATATCTTTGGTTCCAGTTTCCACTCATGTGGGTCCATGAGATTTCTGCTTAGTTCGTCTGTCAGTGTATTTAACTTTCCTGGCAGGATTTGAGCCTGTTGATGCACTTGGTAGCTCAAGGCTGTGTTCCACAAAGCCATGGCTAGTCTGCTGAGGGGGTATGAATGGGTACCCCCCCTGTTTATGTACCACATAACATAACAGTGGTCCGTCTTTGCCATTAATTGTCCTGGAAGAATCTGGTTCTTGAAGGCGGTCAGAGCATTCTGTACAGCTAACATGTATTTTTGACTGATATGCAGGTGCATTTGACTTGGGTTCCATTTGCTCTGAATGCACTTCCCTGCCAGGTGAGCCCACCCATGCATAGTCTGATGAGTGTTTTGTTAGGGTTTGGGCAGCAGGGGGTAGAGTGAATGGTAGTCCCTTGTTTTGGCGGCAGGCCTCTGCCCACCAAAGTAACTCTAACTGCAGACAAGGTATGACAGGAAGCATTGCTTCTTTATCCTGAGAATGTTGACACCATAGACTTTTTAAATACCATTCTAATTTCCTCATATGCAGTCTTGCATATGGAATTAGGAGAATGCAGGAGGCCATGAACCCCAAGGCTTGCAGTATTTGCCTTGCAGATAGCAGGGTTTTTGTGGCCATTAGTTTGAAGTAATTTGTCAATTGAAGTTGTTTCTCTGGCGTGAGGAAAGCCATTTGGGAAGTTGTGTTCAACCTTGCTCCCAGGAATATAATTTGCTGACGGGGTACAAGATGTGATTTCTTTTCGTTTATGGTGTACCCCAGACAGGTTAGCACCTTTTGCACAAATGCCAGATTATTCAAAAATATGTCCTGGGTTTCTGCCTGAAATAGACAACTGTCCAGGTATGGGTATATCTGGATATTTCTTTGCCTGCAAAATGCAATGACTGGAGCCAGGCACTTTGTGAATATCCTGGGCGCAGCAGATAAGACAAAGGGCAGTGCAGAGAACTGATAGTGCACATAGCCTGCTTTGAAGTGTAGGTATCTTCAAGATTCCATGATTGGGATGTGCAGGTAGGCTTCCTTTAAATCCAGTGTTGCCAACCAGGCATCCTTGCCCAGCATAGGAAGCAACTGGTGAAAGGTTAGCATCTTGAATTTTGGGATCACCAAAAAGGTGTTTAGAATAGAAAGGTCCAGGATAGGACGTCATTAGTTGTCTTTTCTGGGTACCAGTTTGAATAGCCCTTATGCTCAAGAGAGAGAGTACTTGCTTTTGAGCCTCTGCCCACGGATTTGGGGGTAGATCTGGCCAACCGTTTGGGGTTGGTAACGTGTGAAAGTGAAATCTGTATCCTTGGGAAACTATATTTAAAACCCATTTGTCCTGGGTAATGAGTTCCCAGTTTTTTGCCTGCAGAGCAATCTTTCCCCCTAAAGGAGCAGTCAGTTGAGAAGGGCTTGGAAGTTTTAATGTTAAGTCATTGAGACAGTTTACCATAGGGGGAGTCTTACTACTCCCTAATTTGGAAGTGGGAGCCCCCCACTGCTTAGTCCTTTGCGTACCCTGGGACTGAAGCCTGGGTGTTCTGCTGGTTCTGGGTTTGGACTGAAGCCTGGGTGTTCTGCTGGTTCTGGGTTTGGACTGAAGGCCTGGAAGAGGCAGGAAAGGACCAATTTTTAGAGGGCCAATGACTGTTAAATCTTGGGGGCTGTACTTGTAGGAAATCTTTACGAGTTTGCATAGATTTAGCTTTTTCCTCCATCTTTTTAAGTACTACGTCTGCTTTGTTGCCAAACAGGCGGTCTTGATTTAAGGGAGCATCCAGTAATTTAGCTTTAACATGATCTGGAAATAATTGCTCCTTAAGCCAAGCTTGCCTTCTAAGTACAGACTCACTGACCGCAGCCCTGCAAGATGCCTCTAGGAGAATCAAAACCACATTGCTAAGTAGGTTTTCCAACTTGCTCAGCAGAATGCATTAAATACTGTAAATCCTTATTTTCAGCACAGTCCGAAATCAACAATTATTTTCTGTTTAAGCAATCCAATAACATGCTGCTGACACTAACATATGAAACTGGCAGTTTAAGGCCCTAATGGCCAAGGTTGCAGAAGTGTATACCTTCTTACCCTAGCTATCCAGCGCCCTGGAATCTCTATTAGAGGGGGTAGGATTTTTGGCAGTAGTAGCCTTAATGCCCTTGGGTCCCTGTGAAATGGTCTCAGGATCCGCAGTAAGATTTTTAAAAAGGAACTAGTGAGAGTCAGGAACCCTGTAATATCCATCAGGTTTTCTGTGAGCAGGAGGTAAAGAGTCAGGGGCTAAGCTAGATTCTGAAAAGGCAACATCAACAATGTCTAAAGGCCTGTGTTGAGGCAGGAGTAAGAAATCCCCAAGCCTCTTTTTAGAATCAGAGTAATCCTGGCTTTCCCAGCGAAAATGCTCCCTAAAAGTATGCAAGATTTCACCAAAAGAGAAATCCTCTGGAGGGGAAGCAGAGTGAATAGAGTCCTCTGCATCAAAATCCTCATAGGTAGATAAAGGTAAATCCTGGTCATCAGATGAAACAGAAATTTCAGAATCCTGATCAGATGTATTATAAGCAAATTCAGTCCTAGGTCTCAGACTGGGAAGGTTGGCTTCCCCTGATTAAAGTAATAAGGTCTTCAGCCATTCTTATCATTTGCTTTTTAGGCATAGAGGCCTGACCATGCGGTCTGGGCATCAGTTTTCTAGGCATAGCTTGCGTTTTAGGCCTTGAAGATGGCGTCGGTTTAATATGCAAGTCAGTAGGTCTGAATACACCATCAGAAGTCAGTGCCTGCACAGCGGCTCCGGACACATCCAAGGTAGAGACATCCGCAGGTTCCACAATTGAAGCAGCTCGTGGCATACCGGACTCCGAATGGGTCTCAGTAGAAGCCTGCGAATCTGAAGTAGCGGGTATCGGGGGCTGCAAAACTGGCGACTAGCTTGGGAGAAGCGCCGTCGGCAGCTTTGGACCTAGGCGGCCCGTCTCGGTCTTTATCTTTGCATTTTTTCGGAATGCTGGTAGTCAGATGGCTTAACGAAGACATATCTGGATAGTTAAACAGAGTACCAAAATATTTGGAAGCAGAAATATACCAATGACTAATAGCTCATTGTTTAAATAATGCATAATACCGACAGCGAGGTATGTCATGGTCAGGGCCTAGGCAAGGAATACTTTTCAAATGAAAATCTTTATGGAGGTATTTGCTTTCCACAAGAAATACAATTATTGACTTTTACTGACATCGGTTTAGAGCAAGAAAAAGTTTCCCCAACGAGGTACTTAGCTTTAGTTGAAGACTTCGGTTCTGAAACTCAAACGAAAATTTCAGAAGTCGGCCAACCGGCACTTGCGAACTGCTTCTGCTTCGGGCACCGCACGGCAAGAAAGACTGATGTAATGTTATCTGCTTTATACCCCTGACTACCTGACGTCATGGACGATAAAACAGCAACCGACGCAGGACCCAAGACTTTGATAATCAGGCTGACAGAGCTACTGCAAGCAGATAACCCAAATGTGATGACTGCAACAGTGAAACGCAAAGAACATCTTTTGTTTTATACTGCATGATATAAACTGTATGCTATAAAAGTAAAGTTCTCAGTTTTCAAGGGAAATGGGGCTTATAAAGTAAACAGCTGCCCCTATTCTCCTTTTTTCTCTCTCTTTCTCCTTGTTCAGTTTAAAAAAATGTAGGCACTGCAATATAAGAGAAAAATCTGGTCAAGAGAGTGCGATACAAAACATGATGCATTTTTTCTCTCTTTCTTGAATAGGTGAATGACCGGATTAAGGTCTTTGGCTTCATTTAGTAACTACTTTTAAGAGAAAGCCAATAAAACAGGACATTGAATATAATACAGCTTTCCTCTAGCAAATAAATGCTTGCAGAAGCAACTCTGTATTCCATGGAGTATATGTCTCCATGGAAACAATCTGATAAAGAGCACTAAAACAGACTACTACTATTCTTTCAATGGCTAGGAGGTGATGTTTTCTGAAAGCATTGAAGTGTTTTCCATTTCTGGCAGAGCAATAAAGATTTAGACAAAACCAGACAGTACAAGCACAGGCTGTAACCATGCATCTTTGCATGGATAACCTTTCTTTTAGGTTAACACAAGTTTGTGACTGTCAGTTTGGGACAATTGCTCCTATGGCAGGGGGGGTACAACTTCAATACTTGAAGATGTACATAGTTGTTTGTGTTAGTACTAAGTTAATATGTTTTAAGAGTGGTGTGCGTTTTTTGTTTGAAGGCTTTCAATAAAACAAAGTTTGGTAAGATGTGATATAGGCTCAAATGGATATGACAAACTATATAAACTTCAACCTGCCAAAATTAGTGTGTGCATTAAACACTAAAGCTAGAACTAGACACAAAGCTGTTAAAAATAAAAGGTGAGAACTTAACAGTGAAGCTTTCTCCATCTTAAAATGTTAATGGTCTCACAGCTGCACACAAAAGACAGTAGTAAACTATATTAAAAATGTAGAGTGTAAATAGCTATGCTACATGAGAAACATTTGGAAAGAAATTCACATGTGAATTTGATAAAGAAAGGGTTTCAGGACAGTTATTCAGTGGAATACTTGGGACAAATGGGGGGGGGGATTACTTACATTAATTGCAAGTGGAGCTCCAATCGTGATAGAAAATGATAAAGATAATGGTAGAGGGGCTACTGGTAAGGGAGGATTACACTGGCATGTATTTATATTCAACCTAAAACTGCTATAACGGAGCTTAAGAAAATTCTGGGATTAATGACAAGTTTTCAGCAGGGAATATTACTTATAGATGGGACTAGAAAGTACAGTTGTTTACACTTACCATAAATGTAGATGTCAAAGTGTATTCACTGTTGCAGTCATTACATTTGGGTAATCTGCTGGCAGGTTGCCCTCAGTCGGCCTGAATTCCAGTCTTGTGTCCTGCGTCGGTTGCTGTCTCCTCTTCCATGACGTCAAGTCGTCAGGGGTATAAAAAAAAAAAAAAAAAAAAGCAGCCGATGCTATTTTCTTTAGTTTTTCTTGCCCTAGATGTCAGGTGCCCTCAAAAAGGTAGCAAAAATATATATGCATAAAAGCTATATATACATGCATCAACATAAACTTTACCTTCATCTACAAGCAAATACACCACATAGGTTGTAGAAGACAGAAGGAAAGAAACTCCAGAATGCAAGGGGGATGGTGAGCGGCTAACCTGGACTGCAACAGTGAATACACTCGAACATCTACATTTATGTCAAGTGTACACAACTGTACTATGTTCTTCGTGTTTCACTGTTGCAGTCATTACTTTTGGGTAGAATCCCAAATCTATGGTTGGGAGGCTGGAGCTAAACAGCATTAGGTGCGACTATAGGGCCCTGCAGAACTGCAGTGGCAAAGCCTGCCCTGGACTTGCAGGCAAATAATAATGCTTTGTAAAAGGTGTGACCTGAACTCCAAGTAGCAGCCTCTAGAATGTCTCTGGTTGGTACTCCTCTGAGAAATGCTGCTGAAGTACCTGCAGCTCTGGTGGAATGAGACCCAATGCCCTTGGGCACAAGTTTACCATGATGTAAGTACAGAAACGAATACAGTGGCTTATCCACTTTGAAATAGTCTGCTTTGAAATAGCCTTTCCTTCTGATCCTGCAGCATATGTCACTAGCAATTGCTCAGTTTTTCTTAGAGCTTTAGTTCTGCTCAAGTAGAATCTTAGCTGTGTGTACGTCCAAGGAATGCAGAATTCTCTCCGCCTTGTTTCGCGGATTTGGATAAAAGGTTGGCAGATGAACAGTTTGGTTAAGAGCCACACTGGTAACCACCTTAGGCATAAATGTTGGATTTGTCCTCAGACACCCTGCCTGGGTAAAATGTGATAAAAGGCTCCACAGCCATAAGGGCCTGTAGCTCTGAGACTCTTCTTGCTGAAATATTTGCTAATAGCAGAGCTGTTTTCCATAAGAACTTTATATCAATCAGCAGTAGCAGCTGGTTCAAATGGAGGTAGGGTGAACTTTTTCAACACATAATTGAGGTTCCATGCAGGTACTGGTGATCTTCGAGGAGGCCTTAAATGTTTGGCTCCTCTAAGATACTGCTTTAGTAAAGGATGAGAAAAGATTGGTGGCTCTGTATTGTAATGAGCTGAAATGGCAGAGACATGGACTTTAATTGATGAGAAAGATAGGCCTTTGTCAAGCATCTCAGTCAAGTATTGTAATATCTGAGGAATATTTGGTTTCTGCTGTATCAGTTCCTTGTGCTCTATTCCAAACACAGAATCTCTTCCATTTATCAGCATAAGATTTTCTAGTACTAGGCCTTCTGGCTTCCAAAATGACATCCATCACAGCTTTACTGAGAGGTGTTTGTATAACTATATGATCAGCCATGCTGCCAGGTTCAGTGTCTGGAGTTGATTGTGCAGGATCGGATTGTTTTTCTGGGACAATAGTCGAGGTCTTTGAGTTAAGGTCCAAGCTGGGTTTTGGAGACAAGTTCCTTAGGATTGGGTACCAGTATTGGTGGGGCCAGTCCAGGGCAATTAGTATCATCTTTGGTCTCTCGTGTCTGACTTTTAGGAGGACCTTGGGAAGAAGAGGCAGAGGAGGAAAGGCGTAAACTGATAGTTTTTCCAACTGAAGGATAGGGAGTCCACTTTCCATGCCTGTCTGTGATAAGTCCTGGTGCAGAATCTTTTCAATTGGTAATTTTGAGGAGAAGCAAACAGATCTAGGTCTGGGCTCCCCCATTTCTTTGTCATCATGCTGAAGACTTGTGGATCTAGTTTCCACTCGTGAGGATCCATAAGGTTTCTGCTTAAGTCGTCTGCCAGAGTATTTTGGTTTCCTGGCAGGAATAGAGCTTGAAGATGTATTTGGAAAGTCAAAGCTGTGTCCCACAGTGCCATGGCTAATCTGCAAAGGGGGGTATGAGTGCGTGCCCTCCTGCTTGTTTATGTACCACATGACCGTGGTGTTGTCCGTTTTTATCTTTAGTTGTCCTGGGTGAAGTAAGTCCTTGAAGGCTGTCAGGGCATTTTGAACAGCTAGCATCGCTTTCTGGTTGATATGTAGATGCATTTGTTTTGGGGTCCATATGCCCTGAATGCATCTTCCCGCCATGTGGGCCCCCCATGCATAATCTGATGAGTCTGTTAAGGTTTGGCTGGCAGGGGGTAGAGTGAAGGGCCATCCCATGTTTTGGTGATATGCCTTTGCCCACCACAGAAACTCCTGTTGTAGGCAGGGAATGAGACGAATCATTGTTTCCAGACTGTGACAATGTTGACTCCATAAACTTTTTAGGTACCATTGAAGTTTCCTCATATGCAGTCTTGCATATGGAATCAGTAGGATGCAGGATGCCATGAAGCCCAAAACCTGCAGAATTTGTCTTGGAGATAACTGGGTTTTTGTTGCCATCAGTTTGAAGTAAGTAGTCAGTTGCCTTTGCTTGTCTGGCGTGAGGTAAGCCATCTGGGCAGCTGTAATCAAGCTTGCACCCAGGAATGTTATCTTTTGAGAGGGTACCAGTTGTTATTTCGTTTCGTTTAGTCTGTACCCTAGGCATGTTAGAAGCCTTTTCACAAATGCCAGGTGTTGAAGAAAAATGTCCTTGTTCTCTGCTTGAATGAGACAGTCGTCCAAGTAAGGATATATTTGTATACTTCTTTGTCTGCAAATTACAATCACTGGTGCCAGGCAAGACCCAGAGCACAGTAGATAAGCCAAAGGGCAGTGCAGAGAATTGGTAATGCATTAAGCCAGCCTTGAATCAGAGGTATCTTCTGCACGATTGCCTTATCGGGACATGCAGGTATGCCTCTTTTAGGTCTAATGTCACCAGCCAAGCATTCTTGCCCAGCATGGGCAGAAGCTGCTGCAAAGTCAGCATTTTGAATTTTGGAATGTCCAGGTATGTGTTCAAAATCGATAAATCCAGTATTGGCCGCCAGGCCTCTTCCTTTCTGGGTACCAAGAACAGTCTTGAGTAAAAACCTTGTCCTTTTTCCTGTTCTGGTACTGGCTGAATGGCCCCCATATTCATGAGGGACGTAACCTGTTTCTGTGCCTCTGCCCATTGATTTTTTGGCAGATCTGGCCAAGCGTTTGCCACTGGCAGAGTATGGAAATGGAATCTGTATCCCTGTGATACTATGTTAGGCACCCACTTGTCCCAGGTTATTAACTGCCAATTTTGAGCAAAAAGTGCTAATTTTCCCCCTAGGGGTGCTGCCAAAAGATAAGCGCTTGGTGAAGGCAGAGGGAAGTCATTGGGACTGTTTTCTGTAGATCTGCGCTTTATCTCCTCCAGCTTTGGAGATAGAAGCGCCCCATTGCTTTGACCTGTATGAATCTTGCGCCTGGTATCTGGAACCCTTAGGGCGTCTGGATTTGCCCCCTTTGAGCTCTGTCTGACACAGGAAAGGACCAATTTTTTGTCGGCCAGTGTATACTAAATCTTGGTAGCTGCACTTGTAAGAAGTCTCTTACAGTTTGCATAGACTTCGCTTTGTCTTCCATTTTCTTTACAACCTCGTCTGCCTTAATACCAAACAGAGTATCATGCTGTAAAGGTGCATCTATTAATTTAGCTTTAACATGATCATGCAAATTCTGTTCCTTTAACCAGGCATGCCTCCTAATCACAGATCCAGTAACTGCGGCCCTGCAGGAGACCTCTAAGAAATCAAAACCACATTGCAAAGTATGCTTTCCAACCTATTCAGCTGTATGCAATAATTCCTGCAATTCTTTATTTTCTACACATTCAGAAATCAACATCATTTTCTGTTTCAGCAATCCCATAACATGTTGTTGATTCTTGAGCATATGAAACTGGCAGTTTAAGGCCCTAATTGCCAAGGGTGCAGATGTATAAACCTTTTTTTTTTTTTTTTTTTTTTTTTTGACATTGGTATGGAGCAAGAAAAAAAAGTTTCCCCAACAGGGTACTTAGCTTTAGTGAAGACTTCGGTTCTGAAACTCAAACTCGAATATTTCAGGAGTTGGCCGACTGGCACTTGCAAAATGCTTCTGCTTCAGGCCCCACGCGGCAAGAAAGACCAAAGAAAATGGCATTGGCTGCTTGTTTTATACCTCTGACGACCTGACGCCATGGAAGAGGAGAAAGCAACCAACGCAGGACCCAAGACTTTGGAATTCAGGCCGACTGAGGGCAACCTGCCAGCAGATAACCCAAATGTAACGACTGCAACAGTGAAACACGAAGAACATCTTGATTTGCAGTAGTGAAGGTGTCTGGAGGCCAGAAGGGAAAATATAACAAAGGAGGTTACATTTGTGAAGAAATAAAAACACAAGGTAATGAAATAAAAATGAGACACTGGCTTTCCCACTTATCTGCTGTAAAGAAAATTAAAGGCATAGGTAGCAAAAATTATTCGGGAGTTAGAGAAGAAATAAATTTCTTCTGAAAATACAGCTAGGGAGTGAGATAAAATTAAAGTGGAGTTTAACAATGGGGGGAATAAGAGATCTGGTTAAGGAACAACAAGAATTATTTAGAGGGACTGGAAAACATTAAAGTACTGCAGAATAGGGGTAATCTCACAGACCAAGAGGAGCAACTGCAGAATGCTAAACAAAAAACAGATTACCTCGATATTGTGCATGAGTTTAAAAAGCCTGCTGTTAAGCAACTTTTTTTTTTTTTTTGATAATGGCAGAGCACAAACAAATGCTCAATGACTCAAGGTAACAATGTAGAAAGGGTCATCACCAAGCTTGGGGAAATAAGATAAGAAATCCTGTAAAGGTGCTACAAATACTTCGGAAACTTTATGAAAATCTGTATTAAGAAAGAAATGTGGAGAAAAGGTACAAATAGAAATGTTTACAGAATAATTAAATAAGCCAAGGTTAGAGATAGAGGAGGCTCAATTACTAACAGGATAATAGATGAGATAGAAATGGTGATAAGCAATCCACAGGAAAGCCCATAGGAACAGATGGTACACATTCCAGTGGAAGTTTGGAAGCTAGCACAGAAAAAAATAATAAAGATCAGGAAGCTTTTGTTTAAGAGAAGTACCAACATCCTTGCAGAAGGAAGTCATGGCTGTAGTACCTAAAGAGGGTAAAGACCCATCAGATCCAGCTTCATAAGGCTCATTTCAATATTAAACCATGATAAAGGTTTTATGTCTATAATGGTTAAATAAATGTAAAAAGTGATGCCAAAATTGACAGATATAATCAATGCGGTTTTGTGAAGAGGACGCAAACATGTGACATTAACAAAACTGTGATTATCCAGAGGGAAGCTGAATGTAAGAAAATACCACTGTTGTCGATGGGTCTTGATGCAGAGGAAATCATTCAGAGTACGCTGGGAGTTTATGAGCAGCGCAATAGAAGCATTTGCATTCCCTGATAAAATTATAAGCTTGATTAGGAGAATTTATGAGGGATTGGAGACAAAAACGAAAGTGGGTGGCTTTCTCTCTGATAATTTCTTTTGAGTAGAAGAACCAGGTGGGTGTCCTCTTTCCCCTTTATTTGCATTATACTTAGAACCACTGTCAAAGAAAAATCAGAGACTCAGAAATTCAAGAATAGAATTGGTTTGGTAGTCAAGAAAAGCTGGATCTGTAGATATATTTTACACCTGATAAAACCACAAAATGACATTTCATTGTTGTGGAACAATTTGCAGCAGTTTCAAATCTTTTAGGGATACCAATTTAATGAAGCTAAAACAAAGGCAACAGCTGTAAATTATGTACCCACACACAAATTGGTTCAGCAATATCCATATTTATGGGGACATAAAATGAAACACTTAGGTGCATGGATTAAAAAGGATTCTGGTGTGGCAGCTAACAATATATTGTAAGAGACTAAAGATAACACAAAAACTGAGAAATTGGAACCTCTGTTACATGAATTTGGATAGCAAAATACAAGCAGTTGAAATGTTTTTAGTCCCTTTAGTTTTACACAAAGGTCAGGCTTACTTTCATCAACCAGAGGAGAAGTTGTAAATCGCAATTAAGAGCTGAAGGATTTTATTTGGGAGAGGAAGACAGCAAGAGTCAAGTGGGATAAAGCTGGATCCTCCAAATGAATAAGGTGGTTTAGGATTACCAAATTTGAAAGGGGTATTTCACAGCTACACCGTTAAGGCTCCTATACATAGCATAAACAGAAATCTACAATTCGAAGTGCAAAGAGATGCTTATGAAGAAACTGGGGGAAGCTCAAGAAATAAGGGATTTTGTATGCAGATCCTTAAGGAGAACAACCATCATATAGATTATATTAACTAGCAGAAAGTACTCAAGAACTAAGCCAGCACAGGAATGAAGAAGAGATATTCTGACTGCAATTAGGGATCTAGACAATAGGTAAGAGGGGGCTGGAATTTACTGGAAAAAACTAGCACAAGAACCAAGATATTGGGGACAAATAATTAGACATGGAAAGATAAAAGAATCTGAAGAGACCAAGAATTAATTTGGACTGCAGGCTACAGACTGATATCAACCGTTGACAAGGAAGGCATAGTATAAGCAAAGAGAAAGAAATGGGAGAATGCTAAGCAAAGTCCACCACTGGAAGACTTTTTCAGTAGAATCTGTAACAGAAGCTGTTAAAGGAATAATTTTTAGAGCATACAAAATATTGCATGATAACTATAACCTTGACTGGATAAAGTAATTCAGAAAGAAACAATGTAGATATATGCACGTCTCCCAAATATGCAACAAAGTCTAGATGATTTAGGCTATTTGCTTGGAAGTGTTTAAATAGGTATATTTATACCCCAAGTAGACTCCAAATAATCTTTTTCCTCATTGAAATAGGAGATGTTGGAGGTACAATGGGGAAGAAAGAGGTATATGGGAACATTTTCTGGGAGTGTAATGGAGTTGGCAGACTGCAAATTGGTGTAACAAAGGAAATT
This sequence comes from Protopterus annectens, assembly GCF_019279795.1. Lineage (NCBI taxonomy): Eukaryota > Metazoa > Chordata > Ceratodontiformes > Protopteridae > Protopterus > Protopterus annectens. Next base: position 719,018,137 of record NC_056727.1, on the reverse strand, counting down.
ATTTTTTTGAGCTATGATACAGAATCTGAACTGCCTAGACACTGCAAGGCCTTGCTGAGTCTAGTTATGATGGCTGCCAAAAAAGAAATTACTAGAAAATGTAAATCAAAGGCTAAATCAACTTTACTAGAAGTAGTGTATACAGTAACAAAGATAAAACAACTGGAAATGTGATCTTTAAAAAAGGGTAGGAGCAAATTGCATAGGAAAAAAATGTGAATTGTGGGAACAATACATGGAGAGGAGGAAAGAGGTTTAAGAAGGCATGATTTGAATGAGCTGTTGTAATGTTTGACTGACAATGGCTGGATAGATAAGTAATATATAATGTTTGAAACTAAAATAATGCCAATGTTTTTTCATTCAAATAAAAAAAAAAAGTTATGTACTTACCATAACGTTCCATGTGAATTCTTCTCGCCTTCATTACCGATGGTTTTGGAGCCGATCCTCACCTCAGAGTTGGCCAATTTGCAAAGATTGAGGTCTCTAACAGCTCGAGGCCAAAGCCCTATCCCACAATGCACCACTACATTCCCCAGATCTTATTTGCTGCCAACTAGTGTAAAACCTACCATAGATTTCAAGGAGATCATACAGGCCACTATGAGAGGAAATTCCTCAGGAAAACCAAAACCAAGATAGAAACTCTCAAACTTCCAGACATAGGAAGGGGGTAGGTGGGGGGGATCGGATCGTAATAATGAAGGCGAGAAGAACAACTCACATGGAATGTTATGGTAAGTACATAACTTCTTTATGTGAAGTTGTTCAATCTCGCCTTCATTCTTACTATTGGGTAGCGTCCCCAGCACCACAAACCTGGGTGGCTCACGGAAGTACCTGCTTCAGGACAGCAGACCCAAATGAAGCTCTGTCCCTAGAGGCCTTGCCCACTTTGTAGTGAGATATAAAGGTATGTGGATTTGACCAGGTGGCAGATGCACAAATTGAATCAATAGGTAACCTGGTCAAGAAGGCTGCAGAAGTAGAAACCGCTGTTGTAGAATGAGCCTTATGTAATGCAATACCCGCTTCACTGCAGATAAAAAGGATATACAATCAGAGAGCCATTTCGACAAGGTAGCTTTGGAGACAGGTGCACCTTTTTTAGAATACGAGAAGGAGACAAACATCTGAACAGCCCTTCTGTAATCTTTTGTCCTGTCCCAATAGAAGTGAAGTTGTCTATGGACGTCAAATTTGTGAAGCATATATTACATCTAATTTGAATGATTGGGAAAGAAAACGGGTAATTCAATCGTCTGATTTAGTGTGAATTCTGAACACACTTTCGTAAGAACGATGGATTCGTCCGGAGAGAAACCCTATCTTTATGAAATATTAAGTAAGGCTGCTTAATAGAAAGGGCCTGCAATTCTGAGTGCTGATTTAATAGCCACCAAGAAAATGATCTTCCAAGAAAGATATTTCAGTTCACAAGAAGAGAGTTCAAAGGGCGGAAGAATAATTTTGGACAGGATTAGGTTCAAGTTCCACAGAGTAGTAGGAGATCTGATCTGTGGTTTTAAGTGCATCATACCTTTCAAAAAAGCCTTGCTCAGCTTATTAGGCATAATACCATGTTCAGATGCACCTAAATGAAAATTAGAGAGCAGCCAGTTGGACTTGAATGGTTGCTGCTGCAGCTCCTTCACTGAGCAGTTTTTTTTTTTTTTTAGAAATTCCAAAATATCCAAAATGGATGCCAGGAAAGGGTCAATGTTATTCTGCTGTGCCTAGAAGGAAAACCTTCTCCATTTACTGAGGTAAAGTTTCCTGGTTGAAGATTTGAGAGACAAGAGAATATGTTGCGCCTCTTCTGATAAATCCTGGAACCTGGCTATTCTGGGAATTGGAGCAGCCAAGCTGTCAGTTTGATGAACTGAAGAGAAGGGTGAAGAGCTTCTGACGAGTGGGTCAACAGATCTGGCACTGGGTCCAGGATCCAAGACTCCTCCAATAGATGAGGCTTCAGGAAGGGGAACCAAAAACGACGAGGCCAATATGGGGCTATTAAGGTAAGTGTCTTGCCCAGAAAACTGGCTTTCTGCAATACTTTGGGAATCGGTGGTAAGGGAGGGAAAGCATATAGGAGTTACGGAGGACAATCATGGACAAGTGCGTCCTTTGGGGGGTTGTCTCTGTTGAGGGATCAGGGCAAGGTAGTTGCTGCACTTGGTGTTTGTGGGGGTGGCAAAAAGGTTGCAGCAAGCCTGGCCCCATCTATGGAAAATCATTTCCGCTATTTTGTTCTTGAGAGACCACTCGTGAGGTTACAGAATAGCTCTGCTGTGTCTATCCGCTATCACGTTGGATTTCCCCGGAATGTGCATTGCTATCAGAAAAAGCTGGGTGGACTATGCCCATCTCCATAATCTTAGAGCCTCCTGACACAGGGAGTAAGATTTGGTTCCTCTTAGTTTATGTACCAGACTATGGACATGTCTGACTGGATTGCAATCGTGGCTAGGGGAAGAGTGTCTTGAAAGGACTGCAACGCTAAAAGAACCGCTCTCATCTCCAGGACGTTTATGTGCAAATGAGCCTCGTGAGCCTGCCAAGTACCTTGGGCTGTCAGTCCCTGATGATGCCCCCCCACCCAATCAGGAGGCGTCCGTGGTTACTGTTGGGACTGGAGTGGGGAGGACAAATTGACTACCCATAGTCACTGTCTCGGACGTTAGCCACCACCGAAGATCGTCCTTGCAAGAGTTGGTAATCAGAACTGGGTGATTCATCAATAAGTCCTGAAACGTCCACTGTCTGAATAGCAGCCACTGAAGAATGCGCATGCGAGATCTCACAAGGGGTATTGCAATAAATCGCTGCTGCCATAGTGCAGAGCAGATTGAGATCTAGGATGCTGGTACTTTTTGTCTTGACAGGAGATCCACAATTTGCTGTCGAAGGGTAATCACTCTTTCGGGAGGGAGCTTCAGGGACAAGCTGACAGTGTGCTCCTATAAAGACTGTACAATATGGCAATAAAGCAAGCAGACTTTCTGAATTTATCGCAATTTATTCTGTAAGCAGAAATCTATGGTAGCGTCCCTTCCTGAATAAGTTGATGCCTGGAGGGGGCGATGAGCCAGTCCAAGTAAGGAAAAACCCGGATTTCTGAATGTCTCAAGTGAGCCATGACTGTCATACATTTGGTGAACACTCTGGGAACTGTAGTGAGACCAAAAGGCAGGGCCCAAAATTGGAAGTGACTGGCTCCCAACCTGAAGTGCAGATGATCCCTGGATGGCCTGGCCATTTTGATATGTTGGTACGCATCCTGGAGATCTATAGAGCACATCCAATTGTCCCTCCCCAAGAACGGGAGAATGGACTGAAGTGTGACCATCCGGAATTTCGTCTTTACCAAATATTTGTTGAGTCTAATGAGGTCCAAAATAGGTCTCCAGTCCCCTGTCTTCTTTGGTACCAAAAAGAATCTTGATTAAGTTCCGGATCTTTGCTGGCCTGCTTGGACTGTCTGGATTTTGCAATAGTTTTTGGACCTCTACGGATGCCACATCTCGTAGACTGGGTGGAATGTCTGGGATTCTTTTTGTTGGTCTGGTTTCTGAGAAAAAGGGGATGGAATATCCTCTGGATACATTTTGTACCCATCGGTCTTCTGAGATTTTTAGCCAGGCGCCTAGGTACAAAGACAAACGCCCCCAGACTGCCTCAAGAGCAGGACCATTGGGCCTCCTTTCAGGAGCGCTGATACGGCTTCCAAAAGAACTGATCCCTGTCACCCTGGTTCTGCGGACCCCTTCTGCTGCGTGGGCATCAAATTCCACCATTGCCTCCCCCTCTGCCCTTGGAGGAGGCTTCACCTTGCGAGTTCGGAAAGACTCCTTGGGTCTTACGGAACCACATTTTCCCTCCCTGTTGACCTTTGGGATAAGGTCTAGTAAGGGTAGAAAAAAAGACTCCTACGGCAGATAAAGTCTTGCCGTCCTGCTCACATCTGGTGAGAGTCTCTAACCTTTGGTGCAAACAAGGAAGAACCATCGAAAGGAGCATTCACAAACGACGACTTAAAAGGTTCCGCAAAAGAACATAAGCGCATCCAGGAATGTCTTCGCAAAGCAATTCCTGTACCCGCAGTCCTACTCGTTCCATCAGCTGCGTAAGACACGAGGTGCATGGAAGAGTTTACGATGGAGTTGAGGGTAGCAAGCTGAGACATCACCTTGTCCGACACAGAATCGGCTACTGCACCCTGGAGAGCATCTCCAATCTCTTTCAGGAGATCTCTCTGAAGCCTTGTGAAGTGGGTCAGATAGTTCAATGACCGAAGGGCAAAGGTCGTAGAAAATACAGTTGTGTACACTTACCATAAATGTAGGTGTGCGAGTGTATTCACTGTTGCAGTCATTACATTTGGGTTATCTGCTTGCAGGTAGCACTCAGTCGGCCTGATCAAAGTCTTGGGTCCAGAGTCAATTGCTGTCTCATCTTCCATGACATCAGGTAGACAGGGGTATAAAGCATGCAGCCGATGCCATTACATCAGTTTTTTTTGCCCCAGATGTCAGATGTCCCCATAGTGGGAAGCAATTATATACACGGTTACACCTCCAACAAAAAGCAAATACACCAGAAAGCTTAAATATAGTAAATAAGAAGAGATTTTAGTCAAGAGAAGTCAGGGGGCTGGAGGAAGGGTAAAGTACAGTTGTGTACACTTACCATAAATGTAGATGTTAGAGTGTATTCACTGTTGCAGTCATTACATTTGGGTAATCTGCAGGCAGGTTGCCCTCAGGTCAGCCTGAATAACAAAGTCTTGGGTCCTGCGTCGGTTGCTGTCTCCTCTTCCATGACGTCAGATAGTCAGGGGTATAAAACATGCAGTTGACGCCATTTTAATCAGTTTTTCTTACCCCAGATGTCAGGAGGTGCCCCCCCAAATGGGGAGCAAAATATATATATATATATATATATATATATATATATATATATATATATATATATATAGCACTTTAGAAACAAACTTTACCTTCAACTAAAAGCAAATACACCATAAAGGCTTTTGAGTATAGTGAAGGAAAGAAAAGGTATAGAAAGGGGGCTGGCGGGTGGGTAATCCGGACTGCAACAGTCAATACACTCTAACATCTGCATTTAAGGCAAGTGTACACAACTGTACTATGTTCTTCGTGTTTCACTGTTGCAGTCATTACATTTGGGTAGAATCCCAACGCTATGGTTGGGAGGATAGAGCTAAACAGCATTAGGAGTAGCTATAAGGCCCTGCAGGACTGCAGTGGCAAAGCTTGCCCTGAATTTAGAAAAAAGAGGTAAATAATGCTTTGTGAACGTATGAACTGAGCTCCAAGTAGCAGCTTCTAGAATGTCTCTGGTAGGGACTCCTCTGAGAAAAGCTGCTGAAGTTGAGGCAGCCCTGGTGGAATGGGATCTGATCCCCTTGGGCACAGGTTTACCATGGTGCAAGTTGCAGAAACGAATGCAATGGCTTATCCATTTAAAAATAGTCTGCTTTGATACAGCCTTCCCCTCTGATCCTGCAGCAAATGCCACCAGTAGCTGCTCAGACTTCCTTAGAGATTTTGTCCTGTTCAAGCAGAATCTTGGTCGTCTGTGTACATCCAATGAATGCAGAATCCACTCCCCCTTGTTCTGCGAATTTGGGAAGAAAGTTGGCAAGTGAATGATCTGGTTAACAGCCACACTGGATACCACCTTAGGCATAAAAGAAGGACTGGTCTTAAGGGCCAGCCTGTCCGGGTAAAAAATAATGAAAGGCACCACTGCCATGAGAGCCTGTAATTCTGAAACCCTTCTAGCTGAAGTGGCTGCCAAAAGAAAAGCTGTCTTCCAAGAAAGAAATTTTATATCCGCAGTAGCTGCTGGTTCAAAAGGAGGTAGGGTGAGTTTTTCCGGCACAAAAATTGAGGTCCCATGCAGGAGTTGGCGCTCTCCTGGGAGGCCTTAAATTTTTGGACCCTCTGAGGTACTGTTTTAGCAGGGGATGAGAGAAGAGGGGAGGCTCTGTATTGTAATGAGCAGAGATGGCAGACGCATGGATTTTTATTTTAGAAAAATATAGGCCCTTATCAAGCATCTCCGTTAAGTATTGTAAAATCTGAGTAATATTGGGCTTTGCTGTGTCTATTCCTTGTGCTTAGTTCCAAGCACAGAATCTTTTCCATTTATCAGCACAAGATTTTCTAGTACTAGATCTTCTGGCTTCCAAAATGACATCCATCACAGGTTTACGGAGAGATGTGGCTAGTAAAATTAGTTGATTAGCCATGCTGCAAGGTTGAAAGTTTGGAGCAGAGTGTGCAGAATCTGATAGTTCTGCTGAGACAAAAGGTGAGATGTTTGAGGCAAGTACCACGGAGGAAGGTGTGACATATTTCTTAGAAGCGGGTACCAGTGTTGGCGAGGCCAGTCCAGAGCAATTAGAATCATTTTTGTTTTTCCGGTCTGACTTAGTAAGACCTTGGAGAGTAGAGGCAGAGGGGGAAAGGCATAGACGGACAGGTTTTTTCCAGCTGAAGAATAGAGCATCCACTTTCCATGCTTTTTTATGATGAGTTCTTGTGCAGAATTTGTCCAACTGATAGATCTATTTGCCACGCCCCAAAACTATGTCTGGGCTTCCCCATTTTTGTGTTAACTTGGTGAAGATTTGTGGATCCAGTTTCCATTCATGCGGGTCCGTAAGATTTCTGCTTAGGTCGTCTGCCAGAGTATTTTGCTTTCCTGGCAGGAATTGAGCTTGAAGATGTATTTGTCAAGTCAAGGCTGCATTCCACAAGGCCATGGCTAGTCTGCAAATGGGGTAGGAGTGGGTATCCCCCTCCTTGTTTATGTACCACATAACTGTGGTGTTGTCAGTCTTTATCAGTAGTTGACCTGGAAGAAGACAGTTCTTGAAGGCCATCAGAGCATTCTGAAATGCTAGTATTTTTCTGGTTGATGTGTAGATACATTTGGTTTGAGCTCCATTTGCCCTGAATGCATCTCCCTGCCAGGTGGGCCCCCCAAGCATAGTCTGATGCGTCTGTAGTTAGGGTTTGGGTGGCAGGGGGTAGAATAAATGGACAGTCCCTTGTTTTGGTGACATGTCTCTGCCCACCAAAGAAATTCCTGCTGCAGGCAGGGAATGAGAGGAATCATCGTTTCCAGGCTGTGACAATGTTGACTCCATAAGCTTTTTAGGTACCACTGAAGTTAACTCATATGCAGTCTCGCATATGGAATTAGTAGAATGCAGGATGCCATGAATCCGAAAGCCTACAGAATTTGTCTTGCAGATAGCAGAGTTTTTGTTGCCATTTGTTTGAAGTATGTTGTCAATTGAATTTGTTTGTCTGGCGTGAGTTAAGCCATCTGGGCAGTTGTATTCAAGCTTGCACCCAGGAAAGTAATTATTTGTAAGGGTACCAGTTGTGATTTTTTTTAGTTTATGGTGTACCCTAGGCATGCCAGAAGCCTTTTCACAAACGCCAAATGTTGAAGAAGAGTGTCCTTGTCTTCTGCCTGTGGATAGTCTAGATAAGGATAAATTTGAATGTTTCTTTGTCTGCAGAATGCAATTACTGGTGCCAGGCACTTTGTAAAGACCCTGGGCACAGTAGATAAGCCAAAGGACAGTGCAGAGAATTGGTAATGCAAAAAGCCTGCTTTGAAGCGGAAGCATCTTCTGCAAGATTCCCTTATTGGGATATGCAGGTATGCATCTTTTAAGTCTAGCGTTACCAACCAGGCATTCTTGCCTAGCATAGGCAGCAGCTGCTGTAAAGTCAGCTTTTTGAATTTTGGAATGTCCAGGAATGTGTTCAGAATTGATAAGTCCAGAATTGGACGCCATGATTTGTCTTTTGTGGGTACCAGGAAAAGTCTTGAATAGAAACCTTGTCTCTTTTTTCCTTTTCTGGTACTGGTAGAATAGCCCCCATATCCATGAGGGACATGACTTGTTTCTGTGCCTCTGCCCATTGGTTTGGTGGCAGATCTGGCCATCCCTTTGGAATTGGCAATGTGTGGAAATGAAATCTGTACCCCTGGGTTACTATGTTTAATACCCACTTGTCCTAGGTAATTAAATGTCAATTTTGAGCATGAAGTGCTAGTTTTCCCCCCAAGGGGGCTGCCAAAAGATAAGTGCTTGGAGATGGTAGAGGAAAGTCATTGAGACTGCTTACTGTAGGGTTGTGCTTTGTTATCTCCAGATTTGGAGCTGGAGGCACCCCACTGCTTTGACCTGTAAGATCACAGATTGATATCTGGAGCCTTTGGAGCACCTGTTTGCCCTGAGTGGCATTGTTGGACACAGGAAAGGACCAATTCTTAGTAGGCCAGTGCCTAATGAACCTGGGTGGCTGCGCTTGCAAGAAATCTTTTACAGCTTGCATAGGTTTAGCTTTGTCTTCCATTTTCTTTAAAACCTCTTCTGCCTTATTACCAAACAGACTATCACGCTGTAAAGGGGCAACCAACAATTTAGCTTTAACATGATCAGGCAGATTTTGCTCCTTGAGCCAGGTATGCCTCACCACAGATAGAGTTACGGCAGCCCTGCAGGAGGCCTCCAAGGAATCAAAACCACATTGCAAAGTATGCTTTCCAACCTGTTCTGCTGAATGCATTAAATCCTGTAACTCTTATTTTCCACACAATCAGAAATCAACATAATTTTCTGTTTCAGTAAGCCCATAACATGCTGTTGATATTTAAGCATATGAAACTGGCAGTTTAAAGCCCTGATTGCCAAGGCTGCAGACGTATAAACCTTCTTACCCCATCTATCCAGCGCCCTGGAATCTCTATCAAAAGGGGTAGGATTTTTGGCTGTAGAAGCCTTAACACCCTTGGGACCCTGAGAAATAGTCTCAGGATCAGCAGCAGGATTTTTGAAAATAAATTTGTGGGAGTCAGGAACCCTGTAATATCTGTCTGGCTTACTAGGAGCCGGAGGCAGGGAATCAAGAGCCATGCTCGATTCCGAGAACACATCATCAACAATGTCCAGTACAGGAGGTATAGCCAAAGGCCTATGCTGAGGAAGAAGAAAATCCCTAAGCCTCTTTTTTGATTCTGATGAGAAATCCTGACTCTCCCAGTGAAAAACGTTCCCTTTAAGTATGCAAAGTCTCTCCAAAAGAGTAATCCTCAGGAGGAGATGCAGATGGGATGGATTCCTCTGCATCAGAGTCCTCATATGGTGAAATAAAAAATTCTTGATCAGAAGAGGAATCAGAAGAAATGGAAACCTGATCTGAAGATTCATAATCAGTGCCTTGCCTAGGCCTCTTAGGGGGGGGGGGGGGCATTTTTTATCATTTGTTTTTTAGGCATAGGGGCCTGAGCACGTGGCTCATGCATCGTTTTTTTAGACACAGAAGTTGATTTTGACCTTGTTTTTGATGATGACGTCGGTTTAATATAAAAATGTTGAGGCCTGAAAACACCCTAACAAGCCTGCTCATGAGCTCCGGACCCATCCAAGGGAGAGACATTCGCGGGTTCAATACTTGCAGAATCTCGCAGCATACTGGACTCCGAATGGGTCTCGGTAGAGGCCTGAGACTCAAAAGCAGCAGGTATCAGGGCTGCAAAAACACCTCACCGAGTACCAGCGAACCGGCAACTGGCTTAGAAGCCTAGTCGTCGGTTTTGGACCTCGACAGTCTGTCTCTGTCTTTTTCCTTGCATTTTTTGTGAACTCCAGTAGTCGGACTGCTAACAGACGACATTTCAGGGTAGTTGAATCTTGAATCAAAATATTTCGAAGCAAAAATATACAGACGTTTAATAGTGCGTTGGTTAAATTTAGCACAAAACTGTTAGCAAGGCACATTGTGATCAGGGCCTAGGCAAGGGATACAGTACAAATGAAAATCCTTGAGGTACTTGCTTCCCACAAGTAATGCAATTAACTTTTACTGACATCAGTAAGGAGCAAGAAAAAAAAAAGTTTCCCCAATGGGGTACTTAGCTTTAGTTTGAAGACTTCGGTTCTGAAACTCAAAAATGAAAATTTCAGGAGTCGGCCGATCGGCACTCTCGAACTGCCTCAGCTTCAGGCACCGCATGGCAAAAAAGACGGATTAAAATGGTGTTGGCCACATGTTTTATATACCCCTGACGACCTGACGTCACGGAAGAGGAGACTGCAACCGACACAGGACCCAAGACTTTGTTATTCAGGCCGACTGAGGGCAACCTGCCAGATTACCCAAATGTAATGACACAACTGTACTATGTTCTTAGTGTTTCACTGTTGCAGTCATTACATTTGGGTAGATTCCCAAAGCTAAGGAAGGGAGGAGGCAATTAAAGAGCATTAGGACCAGCTATTAGGCCCTGCAAGACTGCAGTGGCAAAACCAGCTTTGGAAAAAAATTGGCAAGAGGCAATACTTGGTGAAGGTACGTACAGAACTCCAGGTAGCGGCTTCTAGGATGTCCCTGGTGGGAACACCTCTGAGAAAGGCTGTAGAAGTAAATGCAGCCCTGGTGGAATGGGGTCTTATCCCCTGTGGGGTAGGTTTTCCATGGTGCTTATAGCAGAAATGTATGTAATGGCCTATCCACTTAGAAATGGTTTGCTTTGAAATAGCCATTCCCTCTGCAACTGTAGCAAAGGCAACTAGCAGCTGTTCAGATTTCCTAAGAGGCTTAATCCTGTTCAAATAAATCTAAGTTGTCTGTGCACATCCAAGGAGTGCAGTATTCGTTCTCCTTTATTCTGTTTATTAGAAAAGAAGGTTGGCAAATGAATGGATTAAGGGCCACACTGGATATCACATTGGGCATAAAGGAAGGATTGGTCCTGAGGGGCACCCTGTCCGCATGAAAGATGATGAAGGGCTCCACTGCCATGAGGGCCTGTGATTCAGACACACTTCTTGCTGAAGTGATGGCTAGAAGGAAGGCGGTTTTCCAAGAAAGGAATTTCAACTCTGCAGTTGCAGCTGGCTCAAAGGGAGATAGAGTGAGCTTTTCCAATGCAAAGTTAAGGTCCCAGGCTGGAGTAGGGGCTCTCCTGGGTGGTCTTATGTTTTTGGCCCCTCTGAGGAATTGTTTCAGCAGGGGGTGAGAGAAGAGGGGTGGCGCAGTATTATAATGTGATGATTAAAGGCTACACTGGACACCACCTTTGGCATGAAAGAGGGACTGGTCCTGAGGGACACCCTGTCCGCATGAAATATAATGAAAGGCTCCACTGCCATAAGGGCCTGTAATTCAGACACCCTTCTTGCTGAAGTGATGGCTAAAAGGAAAGCAGTTTTTCAAGAAAGGAATTTTAAATCTGCAGTAGCAGCTGACTCGAAAGGAGGAAGGGCGAGTTTCTCCAATACAAAGTTTAGGTCCCAGGCTGGAGTTGGGAGTGCTCCTGGGTGGTCATTAAATTTTTGGCCCCTCTGAGGAACTGCTTGAGCATCTGATGAGAGAAGAGGGGAGGTTCTGTTATAATGAGCAGAAATGGCTGAGGCGTGAATTTTTATTGAGGAAAAAGACAGGCCCTTATGAAGCATCTCAGTTAAGTATTGTAAAATCTAAGGTAAGCTGGGCACTGCTGTGCCCATCCCTTGAGACTGGTTCCAGTCACAGAATCTCTTCCATTTTTCAGCATAAGATTTTCTAGTACTAGGCCTCCTTACCTCTAAAATGACATCCATCATTAGTTCACTGAGGGATGGTAAAGGAGAGCTTAGGTAATTAGCCAGGCTGCTAGGTTCAGTGTTTGAAGCAGAGGGTGCAGAATCTGGTTCTCCTGCTGAGACAGCAGGGTAGGAGTCTGAGGCAGGTGCCATGGGGCCAACAGTGACACACTGCGCAGGAGGTGGTACCAGTGTTGGCGTGGCCAGTCTGGTGCAATCAAAATCGTCCTTGGTTTGTCTTGTTTGATCTTTAGTAGTACTTTGGGGAGCAGAGGCAGAGGAGGCAATGCAAAAACGGATAGGTTTTTCCAGCTGAAGGACAGAGCATCCACTTTCCAAGCTTGTCTGTGGAGAGTCCTTGCGCAAAATTTTTCCAATTGATAGCTCAGGGGGGAGGCAAACAGGTCTATATCTGGGCACCCCATTTGCTGGTCAACATGTTAAAAATCCTTGGTTCCAGTTTCCACTCGTGTGGGTCCATGAGGTTTCTGCTTAGTCCGTCTGCCAGTGTATTTAGTTTTCCTGGCAACAATTGAGCTTGTAGATGCACTTGGTAGCTCAAGGCTGTGTTCCACAATGCCATGGCTAGTCTGCAGAGGGGGTAAGAATGTGTATGTACCACATAACTGTGGTGTTGTCTGTCTTTACCATTAATTGCCCTGGAAGAATGTGATCCTTGAAGGCTGTCAGAGCAGTCTGTACAGCTAACATTTCTTTATGATTGATGTGAAGGTGCATTTCAATTGGGTTCCATTTGCCCTGAAGGCACCTCTCTGCCAGGTGCGCCCTCCATGCATAGTCTGATAAGTCTGTTAGGGTTTGGGTGGCAGGGGGTAGTGTGAATGGTAGTCACTTGTTTTGGTGTCAGGCCTCTGCCCACTAAAGGAACTCTAGGCGTAGGCAAGGAATGATAGGAATCATTGCTTCTAGATCCTGAGAATGTAGACACCATAGGCATTTTACATAACATATACAGTCTTGCATATGGAATTAGAAGAATGCAGGAGGCCATGAACCCCCAAGGCTTATAGTATTTGCCTTGCAGATAGCAGGGTTTTTGTGGCCACTTGTTTGAAGTAGGCTGTCAAGTAAATTTGTTTCTCTGGTGTGAGGAAAGCCATCTGGTAAGTTGTATTCAAGCTTGCTACCAGGAATATAATTTGTTGACAGGGTAACCGGTGTGATTTATTTTCGTTTATGGTATACCCCAGACAAGATAGCACCCTTTCTACAAAAGCCAGATGATTCAAAAGGTATGTCCTGTTTTTCTGCCTGAATTAGACAATCGTCCAGGTATGGGTATATTTGAATATTTATTTGCCTGCAAAACGCAATGACTGGAGCTAGGCACTTTGTGAATACCCTGGGCGCAGTAGATAAGCCAAAGGGCAGTGCAGAGAACTGATAGTGCGTGTAGCCTGCTTTGAAGTGTAGGTATCTTCTGCAAGATTCCCCGACTGGGATGTGCAGCTATGCTTCCTTTAAATCTAGTGTGGCCAACCAGGCATCTTTGATTAGCATAGGAAGCAACTGGTGAAGAGTCAAAATCTTGAATTTTGGAATCACCAAAAAGGTGTTTGGAGTAGACAGGTCCAGGATAGGACGCCATGAATTGTCTTTTCTGGGTACCAGGAAAAGTCTCAAGTAGAAACCTTGTCCCTTTTCCTCTTCTGGTAACAAATGAATAGCCCCCTGTGCTTAAAAGAGAGAGTACTTGCTTTTGGGCCTCTGCCCACTAATTTGGAGGTAGATCCAGCAAACTGCTTGGAGTTGGTAATGTGTGGAAGTGAAATCTGTATCCTTGGGACACTATTTAAAACCCATTTGTCCTGGGTAATGAGTCCCCAGTTCTTTGCATGAAGTGCAATCTTTCTCCCAAAGGGGCAGTCAGTTGAGAAGTGCCTGGAAGTTTTAAAAAGAAGTCATTGAGACACTTTACCATAGGGGGGAGTTTTATTACTCCCAGATTTGGAAGTGGAAGCCCCCCACTGCTTAGTCCTGTACGTCCCCTAGGACTGCAGCCTGGGTGCTCTGCTGGATCTGGGTTTGGACTGAGATGGTCTGGAAGAGGCAGGAAAGGACCAATTCTTAGAAGGCCAATGCCTATTGAATCTTGGAGGTTGTACTTGTAAAAAATCTAACAGCTTGCATAGATTTAGCTTTTTCCTCCATCTTTTTAAGAATTTCTTCTGCCTTGTTGCCAAGCAGGCGGTCCAGTAATTTTGCTTTAACATGACCTGGCAAGGATTGCGCCTTAAGCCAAGCATGCCTTCAGAGTACAGACCCAGTTACCACAGCCCTGCAAGATGCCTCTAGTGAATCAAAACCACACTGCAATGTATGTTTACCAACTTGTTCAGCAGAATGCAATAAATCCTGTAAATCCTTATTCTCAGCACAATTACGAATCAACATAATTTTCTGTTTAAGCAATCCAATAATATGCTGCTGATACTTTAACATATGAAATTGGCAATTTAAGGCCCTAATGGCCAAAGTTGCAGAAGTGTATACCTTCTTATCCCATCTATCCAGCGCCCTGGAGTCTCTATCTGAGGGGTAGGATTTTTGGCAGTAGTAGCTTTAATGCCCTTGGGTCCCTGTGAAACGGTTTCAGGATTAGCAGTAAGGAACCATGTAATATTTATCAGGTTTTCTGGGAGCAGGAGGTAAAGAGTCAGGGGCCAAGCTAGATTCAGAAAAGGCATCATCAACAATGTCCAGTACAGGAGGTATAGCTAAAGGCCTGTGCTGGGGCAGGAGTAAGAAATCCCTAAGCCTCTTTTTAGAAGGAAATCCTGACTTTCCCAATGAAAATGCTCCCTGTGAGTATGCAAGATTTCCCCAAATGAGAAATCCTCTGGGGGGGGGGGGGGGATAAAGTCCTCAGCATCAGAATCCTCACAGGTAGGTAACGGTAAATCCTGGTCATCAGAGGAAACCGAAATTTCAGAATCCTGGTCAGAAGTAACATAAGCAAATTCAGTCTTTGGTCTCTTAGAGGGGGAATGTTGGCTTCCCCTGATTAAAGTAATAAGGTCTTCAGCCATTCTTATTTGTTTTTTAGGCATAGAGGCCTGACCATGTGGTCTGGGCGTCAGTTTTCTAGGCATGGTTGGAGTTTTAGGCCTTGAAGAAGATGGTGTCCGTTTAAGATGCAAGTCAGTAGGCCTGAATACACTCTCAGAAGCCAGTACCTGCACAGCGGCTCCGAACCCATCCAAGGTAGAGACATCCGCAGCTTCCACAGTTGAAACATCTTGCGGCATACTGGACTCCAATGGGACTCAGTAGAGGCCTGCGAATCTGAAGTAGCGGGTATCAAGAGCTGCGAAAGCACCTGAGTACCAGCGATCTGGGTGGCCTATCTCTGTCTTCTTCAGATATAATAAAACACAACAGTGAACAGAATTATTCAGTAGCTAATAGGCGGCACACATCACTTAACCAGCCAATAAGAAACCTACTGCAACACCTCCTAATCAGAAACAACTAATTGTTATGCCATAACATATAGGAGATAGAAACCATGCCAGAGTTCCGATAACCACACATAACCCAAATAAGCAGATCTACAACTCATGACTGTGTATGAGCTCAACACTGAATAGTCTTGAAACACACACAAAAAAATATAAACAAAAAAAAAAAATCTTCAAAACATTTTCAAAAAGATAAATTGACTGGTAACTCAAAGACCAATCAGATGCTCCATCTAGCTGCCAAGTCCAAACCAAAGCTACCACTACATGCCCGGACTAAGAGTTGCAACATATTGAAACTCGGCAATAACCACCCTTAAATACTGCGCACATCGAAATATAAAATGTTTTGTGCTTGCATGTGCTCTTCTTGATCTGTAAAACAGACTTGTGCGAACATACAAATACATGAAGACTACATGAAGCCAAAGGCATAAAACTACAAGAAATACAAGTAAAATGCCAACCCTCTTAACTATGTGAAACACCAATTCAATCTACCCTTTAGATTCAGAGGTCATTTGACAATCGGTTGGCACTCATTCATCAGCATACCACGAATGACCAACTCGATGTACTAACATCATAAGTGTATACATATGACAAAACAAAAAGCGTATATCAAAAAGTGTAAAAATTGCCTCCGAATGTCAGTAAATAAACTAAGCACTCCATCATATGCAATGTAAGGGCATGAAGCTCCTACTCACTGATCGGTTGCTAAATCAACAACTCTATCTGAATGCTATAGCCAATCAGAAGACCGATAATACGTACCCAGGCTTCCTAACGTATCTATATGCTGAACTTGGCAATGACGAAACTCGGATGCTGCACATATAAAGTAGAGATCCAACTGAATGCATTTGGCTCCGCTCAATTCAAAAAAGAAATCTAGACCTATACATGAATATGAAAACTGTACAAATAAAAATAAAGACCTACATCGCTACAACCACTCATACATGCTTTTTAAAACCAAAAAACAAATCAAAACACAACCAAAAAACAATTGTCTGTCTTTTACTACAACACAACACAGACAGGCCTTAGCATAATAGAAAGTGAATACATGAGCTGTGATACCAAAAATGTAGAATAAAAACATGGTAATCAACCAATCCAAGAGCTCTACTGACTGCAGAGTCCAATCAAAAAACAGGTCCATCAAGTCTGAACTTCCACAATCATCAAATAGGCTGGGAGGGTGGCGTAATGGTTAAGGTGTTTGCCTTACAAACACAAGGTACAAGGTTTGAGTCTCACAGGGGATAATTGGCTAGGCATAAAATGGCTCGCAAGGGCAGTTAGCTTAGTACTAATCTATGAACCTATATTCTCACACTTCAATACCTGTAAATATGAAAATATGAGCACACTGCTCATATAAAATTACATAAATACTTAATAAAAATAAATATAAATACATACCAGAGCTCCATAAAAAGTCATATGAAGACCTTCATTAATCAATTGGTTGAAACCAACCAATCCTATACTCAAAGAGAAAATACAGACTAATAAAAACATTTAACTATGAACATTATACTGTACTTCACTGCACACATTACATGCAAGATGAATTAAATGTCACTGTAGATGTATTATGCAAGTTACATCAGCTGGTGACCATCACAGCAGGAAAACACCACAAATGTCTCAAAACACCAATTAAGAGGCAGCAATTCTAGGAACTGATGCAAATGGGTATACAAATCCCCTTCAAAGACAGGTAACCATAATAGGTCAGACAGATTACTGAATCAATCTGATAAACCATCACAACAAAAACAGTCAAAAAGTATAAAGAAAACCAACAGCACCCACTTATGGCCACACACTATGAAAATCCACAAAGCAGCATAGAAAGCCCCTAGCAAAAGCCACATATAGACCAACGAAACCTGCCTAAAAATAAGTGAAGCATGAAAGGACAACTAAAATACACAAACAAAGCACTTGCAAATAATGACTTAAATCACCAAATACATGCATCAAATCCTACAGCCGTTCAGGGCCTGTTCAAAGGGAGATGAGCAAAAACCAAAATGCTACATAAAAGCAGTAACACGATTATTCAACAATATGTTCAATAAATCCCAAGGTCTTTCAGGGCCAGTTTCAAAGTTATAGCCACATTCAGTCCAAGTATTCTGCCAACTTTCATCCTGATGATCCATCTCATCTCAGCTTGCTCTGTCCTTAAAGTAATGCATCCACAACGTAGTCCCTCATGGAGTGCTTCAGTTTCATGACGCTTCAAGTAATGCCCATTATTCTGTCCGATACGTTTTAATAATGGATTCTAATGATCTTGCAAGCAAATATCACCAAGATGCTTCAAAGTTCGCTCTTTAAATTGTCTATTGGTCTTGCCCACATAGAAAGAATTGCATAAAATACATACGGAAATGTACACTAGATGTCACATTCTGCAGTCGGTATAACCATGGCATATGTATTTCTTGCTCTGTAAGGAGTGGATAAACTCATTCCTATGAAGTAAATGAAAACAAAAGCTGCACATGCTGCATGGGAAAGTGCCCTTCCTTAAACTTAAATCTTCATTGTCACCTACGATGTCTCGAAGCTTTCTATCCAAGTTAAGGATCTTCCAGTTGGACCTAATGATGTCACATGTGTGTTCACTGTTATTGGAGTAAGTCATTATACATCTATTGCATTGTTAGGGTTGTATATTATTGATGTAAGCCAGGAGCACAGCAGAACCCTTAAAATACGGTCTGCCAGATGTACCTCTGATTCAGTATGCTTCCTCTCGCGTTCAAACACACATCGCTTATAGCCTCTATTCATGAGTCTCTCAGTGATGGTGTTAGCAGCTGTAGTATACTGGCTATTTTGTGCGTGAAATCTTGAAATGTGGAGGAACAGATCTTCACTACACTGGTAAAAGTATGCTACGATATAAAATTATTCCTCCTGCATCCCTTGTTGTACACACTGGTCATCAATTGACCCTTGTCATTAATAAACAACCTCACAATGTCTAATGAAGAACTAGAGAAAATCATGGAAAATCTCTAATCGGTTAAAGTTTTATAAGAGGTTTATGGATGATAGCCATCTTTTATAGGAAGACACTGTTGAGCAACTTTATGACTTTGTTGCCTACATGGAAACTACAAGTGATTACCACATTTCTCCACGATATTCTCTAGTTCTACAATAGACTTTCCTGATGTGAGCTTGTCTACTAATGACACGCGTCAACTGATGACCAGTTTGGACAACAAGGAATGCTGTAGGAATAATTTATTACATAGTAACAGTATGCATACTCTCCACACTTACCAGTGTGATGAAGACTCAAGTTCTTACACATTTTAAAACTTCACACAGAAGACACCCAGTATACTACAGCTACTAACATCATAAGAGACTCTCAGAGGCTATAAGCGATCCGAGATCGAACGCGACAGGAACCATACAGAGTCAGAGGTACATCTGGCAGACAGCAATTTAACGGTAAACCATGAGCAAAGGAGATCAACAATATACAAACTGAACAAAGCAACAGATGTATAATGACTTATTCCAATGACATTGAAAACATATGAAATATCATTAGGTCCAACTGGAAGATCCTTAAGTCGGATACAAAGCTTCGAGACATCGTTAAGTGACACACCACATTTTAGTTTCAAGAGAAATCACAACCTGGAACAGTTGCTTTGTTATAAAAGAACAGGCCCCCAAACAAAGACATTAGTTTAAGGAAGGGCACTTTTAGGTTCATAGGTAGTTAGTAGGCTGTTGGCCCTAGGGCCTATATTAAGCCAAGCCAAAAAGGTACCCTGGCTTTCACCACCCAAGAAAATTACTTTCCTGTGCCCCTGTCGAGCAGAGCCACAGAAGTGATCCCTGGGGTGAATTTCTTATCTCCCATCCAATCAAGATTTTTCTTGAGCTTTGATATAGATAGGTAGTTTGTTCCAGAGTATGGGCAGTCTCTGGGACAGGAATTTATCCCTCCAGCATGTTCTGTTTATTGTGGTAACAAGGTCCCTAGAGTGTGTAGCTCGGTGGGATTGGGACTTCTTTAAGTGGAGCATGTCCAACAGCTCTGGCTTTTACATAGTTTTGTATGTTAGGCAGAGATCGCCTCTGAGTAGGTGATATGCAACAGAGTAAAGCTGGAGTTTTCTGTTTGAGGCCGGTAATCCTCTTTGTAAGGTATTTCCACGGCCTTTCTAGTTGTTGTAGATGTCTTGTGAGGTACATACCATAAAAGGCGTTGTACTCTATAATAGGTCTAACGAGTGACTAGTAGAGGGGAACAATGACCTCTTTTCCTGGATGAGAAACCTTTTGTGATTAGGTGTGCCACACAGAAGGATTTCCTGACTACTATGGCAATGTGATTTTCAAAGGAGAGACTACTGTCCACCAGGGTCCCAGGGTCTCTTATCACACTTTCAGTGTTAAGTAGACTACCGCCTATGTGGTAGTTCATGGGTACACAAGGGATAATGCACTTTTTGGCATTGAGCTTGAGGCCATGGCTTTGACACCAGGCATCTGTCGCAGTGAGGCCCTTTTGTAGGATTTCCAGATCGTTAGGATTTTCAATTATGGCTCCTAGTTTGCAATCATCTGTGAACTTCATCAGCCAAAGACCTTCTGTGTTGGTAGATAATAAACAGGAAAGGACCCAGGACTGAACCCTGTGGTACTCCACTTGTCTGATTTAGAGTCTGCTACTACAGTGTGGGTTATGTCAGTGAGACAGTTGGCAACACATCTTGTGACATAGGGATTTATACCTAGTTTAGTGAGTTTATCTATAATTCCAGAGTGGGGGATAGTGTCAAAAGCCTTGGGGAGATTTAGATAGACTTCTTTGATGCAGTCACCAAAGCCGTAGACAAGGGTAAGGTAGTTCACGCAGCCTATCAGGTTTAGGAAACATGATCAGCCTTTTACAAACCCAAACTGGGTGGGGTCCAGACTTTGGAGATAACCAATGTCTTTGTAAGTTCCATGATGATACGTTCCATGGTCTTGCAGACCAGACTCTTTAGGCTAATGGGGCGGTAGTTCCCGGGGTATGTGGTGGCTCCCCCTTTGTGGAGTGGGATAACAGTCGCTGTGTGCCATTCAGTGGGCACAAAGCCTGAGGTGAGGCTATGATTGAACATGGTGCTTAGGTGGGATGCCAGTTCATTCTGTAGTTCATGTAGAATGCAGCATGGGATGCTGTCAGGTCCCATGGATGCTGTGTTCTTGGCTTTAGAGAGTGTTTTAACTGTGCAGCCGTGACTACAGGAACTTTGCATTCTTCCGGTATATAGACGGGCCATTTAGGGGCTGAGAGGGGGGTAAAGTTAGCACTGAACCTATCTGCTAGGATGTTGACAATATCAGTTGGTTCTGTATATTTAGTGCCATTGTGCTGCAACTCAGAGCAGATCTGAGTTTTTCCACTGAGATTCTTGACATAACTATAGAATGCTTTGTGGCCGTCTTTAGAATCAGTGGTGATTTTGTTTTCGTAACTAGCTTTGGAGAATTTTATGAGGGATCTCGACTTTTTACTGAGCCTGACAAAGGAGTTCCTCCAGTCATGGGATTTTACTCTTTTTTGCAACAGTTTCTTTCTTCTGTTGTAGTTTGTTTATGGCAGGGGACCACCAGATAAGATTCCTTTTTTTTGGAGAATAGCATCTTGGTTCCATTAGGGATAGCACGATCCATGCACTCATGTAAGTGTTTATAAAGTGCATTTGTGTAGGATTCAGCAGTCGTACCTCTATTGTCCGTCTGCATGGGTGTCGTGAAGTTTGCCACTTCTGTCTTAACAGGTGTGAAGTTGTCTTTGGAGAAATTTTTTACGGTGGTTTCCCTAATGGGGGGTGGGGGTGGGATGTTGATGTCTACAGTGATTAGCTTGTGGTTGGATCTGACCAACGAGGAATTGACCTCTGGTGTGGAACACTGGTCGCCCATGTTGCCAATGACCAGGTCTAGGATACTGCTGCCCCAGATGGGGGTGTGGATAAGCTGATCCAAGGCACTGGAATTTATGAATTCCAGAAAACATTGAGCAAAAGAGTGGGGTACCAGAGTAGTTTTCCCAGTTAATGGTGGGGTAGTTGAAATCGCCCATTATTAGGGTGTTGGGTTGTACCCTAATATTTTCCAGTGTATAAAGAAATGAGTGGGAATCCTGGGGCATGGTGGGGGATCTGTAGATTGTGCTCTTGCTCACACACAAATATTTTATATGTATGTATGTATATATAGATATATATATAGATATATATATATATATATATATATATATATATATATATATATATATATATATAAATCTTTAAGTTTGCAAATATGCACGCATGCAAAACTCATTAAAATCATAGTTGGCTCCCCTTGCCAAATACAAGCGGTTACGGGTCATTATCAGTACTGCCATCTGGGCATAACTGCAATACAAATACTAACTCAAACAGTTGTTCCTGCTTAGATGTTTAGCTGAATGACTGTTGGTGGCTGCCTGGTTCTGTATTAACAGCTAGCCAGTACTCAACGCTGTTTGCTACTGTTCAGAACAGCCACTCCCCCATACAGACCGACACAGACACATCTGAGGATTTCTTCCTTTTCAGTCTTAAAACACTGGGAAGAAGGGGCACCATTCTGGGAGGTATGCTCGGGTAAATTCTATACATTTATAGACACACACACTTATGTATATATATATGTGTGTGTGTGTAATCCAGGAGTCCCTCACCGACTCTCTTCAAGAGGATGGGATCTTGATGAGTGGATGGGAGATCGTAGGTTTACCCTGGGTATCACTTCTGTGTCACTGTTAGACAGAGGCACAGTATACTAACCTTGAAATAGGGCATAGCAAAATTAATTTAAAATGGGTGGCGAAAGCCAAACACACTCTGGCTAGGTTTATAAATGCCCTAAGGCAGATAGCCTAGTATGAACCTATGAACAAAATTTACACATGGCATGTTTAACAGGTTATGTCCTGTGAAACAAGGTAAGAAATAAACTGCATTAGTTAAGCTTGCTAGTAGCAAAAATTCCCATTTCTCCAGTTTTACACACACAAAACAGAGTTAGTAAAGCATGCACTGATTTCACCTGGGAAAGAATACTGAAGAATTTAACACGTACCTTGGGCAAACTTTCCACGCAACACTAAATCGAGTCTGATCTCATCTTCTCCAAGCGCTTGCACAGAAACATCTGGAAACTGCAACAGGCTGCTAGTTACTTGTGCCACCAGGTCTGGCATACTGCAAGCCTTAAAATATAACAGAAAGTCTTAATTTAAACATCTTTTTAGAATATAGAATACATATATTTGAATGCCACTGCACATAAATTCTTCCTAACTTACAGTACTCCCCCCAGCAACAACTTTTTAAACATTTAGCTTTCATAGCCTGTAACTTATTACAGTAAAAAGGCGCCTGTGGAATCACCATCTATTAAATCCTAAAAGTAGAACAAGATTTCAACCACATGCCACCAAATCAAAACACTCCTAAAGTGGTCCAGGCCATTTCTATTTCCACACAGGATCACAATAACAGATATGTGAGAAAGTTTATACTTCTACTGGCACTTCAGCAATGAAGGTCTTTGTAATAGCTCAACTCTGTCACTCAGTGGTGGTTGAGGTTGGGATATGATCAGTATGACAGGGTAACATTGTGGGCTTCAGAGGTAACTACACAACCAAACTGAAGGTTACTCACCAGGCATACCTTTTAACTGTATCTCACTACAAGGAATATTCATCATAGTCCAAGTTCTACACTTTCATACTGAAGGGGTCTGCCATATATTCATTTTAAAGAATGTTTTTTTTAACTAGTATTAATTCATCAAAACAACTTTTTAAAATAATAAAGTCCCCTAGCTGAAGCCGTTAGAAATTGTTCCACATCTTGGGGATGGAAGTTGAGAGCAAAGCCACCAGATGGCAGTTTCGTAAGCCAAATATCCACCCCTTGGCTACTCATCTACATCACCGCCTCTCCCCAGAGGAACCATGTCAGTACACAACTGGCTCTGCTCCATCTTCCCACGAATGACATGGCCATCTTTCTCGAATCTCCATCAGGTTCTCAAGCCACTAATCAAACACAGGTAAACCGAGCCAGTCTGTGATCTCTGTACGCAAGTCATCTGTGCTGGTTTAAAAACAAACAGCATCTTTGTCAATGTGTTAGTCATCTCAAGAAATGCATTTAACCTGCAATAGGACACTTGGCCCCAGTACCAGACTAGAACAGACTCAGGTAGTCATATAGCCATATGAAAGGGCCCAATCAGAGAGCAGCAGTTTTAAAACTTGAAACAGATTAAAGAGGCACAAAAAATTGTAAATGAATCCACCTGTATACATATATTTAAAAAATAGTGTTCTGTGTAACTGTCAGCTTCACTCAGGTAATCATCCTGTGTCTTGTTTCAGTGATGATCATCTATGTTGAAATAATTACAGGTATGGGGTGTGTGGGAATTAATGTGAGCCAAGAAACTCAAGTGACTGAATGACAAAACTAATTAAGCACACGAAAAGATCAGGTTACAGTACAATAACTTCCTAAAATTTCTAACATTTCACCATTTGGAGTAATAGCATCAAACTGCATAGCTTATGGCATGCTTTGAGAAGTCATTTTAAAATAGGAATTTACTGCTTATGTTTGTACGGCTATCCATACTACACCGGTTTTAATGGTGTTGAAGAAATCAATTGTGAATATTAAAATCAGAGTATCCATCTACGTCTCACTGTAAACAGTGTTTCTCTGAAACAATCAGGTAACAAGTTACTTTACTACATCATAATGGCTTGGCTCATATACATAGTCTCCATCATGTCATACATATGCCTGTAAAGTGTACTAGTCATAAAAGAAAAACAAGTAGTTTCTGTAAAGTACAGTTGTGTACTTACCATAAATGTAGATGTTAGAGTGTATTCACGGTTGCAGTCATTACAACTGGGATATCCTGCTGGCAGGCTACCCTCTGTCAGCCTGAATTCCAAAGTCTAGGTCCAGCTTCGGTTGCTGTCACCTCTTCCCTGACGTCAGTGCGCCAGGGGTATAAAAGATGCAGCAGATGCCATTTTCTTCAGTTTTTCTTGCCCCAGATGTCAGGTGCCCCCAAAAGGGTAGGCTAAAAATATGTCAATAAAGCATGCATGCACCAAAGTAAATTTTTCCTTCATCTTCAAGCAAATACACCACATAAGTTGCAGCAAAGATAAGGGGGATGGTGGATGGGTAACCTGGACTGCAACAGTGAATACACTTGAACATCTACATTTATGGTAAGTGCACAACTGTACTATGTTCATCGTGTTTCACTGTTGCAGTCATTACAATTGGGTTGAATCCCAAAGCTAAGGTTGGGAGGCTGGAGCTAAATAGGATTAGGAGCGGCTATGAGGCCCTGCAGAACTGCAGTGGCAAAGCCTGCCCTGGATTTAGAGTCGAGTGGTAAGTGATAGTGCTTTGTAAAAGTGTGCACTGAACTCCAGGTTGCAGCCTCTAAAATGTCTTTGGTTGGTACTCCTCTGAGGATGGCTGCTGAAGTGGCTGCTGCTCTGGTTGAATGTGGCCTAATGCCCTTAGGCACGGATTTGCCATGTTGTGAATAGCAGAAATGAATGCAGTGGCCTATCCACTTTGAAATAGCCTTTCCTTGTGATCCTGCAGCATATGCCACTAGTAATTGCTCCGTCTTTCTGAAAGCTTTGGTTCTGTCCAAGTAGAAGCGCAGCGGTCTGTGCATGTCCAAAGAATGCAGAAGTCTCTAACCCTTATTCTGTGGGTTTGAATAAAAGGTAGGCAAATGAATAGTTTGGTTAAGGGCCACACTGGACACTATCTTAGGCATAAATGTCGGGTTTTTCCTCAGAGAAACCCTATCTGGATGGAAAATGATAAAAGGTTCCACAGCCATGAGTGCCTGTAGCTCCGAGACTCGTCTTGCAGAAGTTATTGCTAGGAGCAGAACTGTTTTCCAAGATAAAAATTTAATATCAGCTGTAGCGGGCTGGCTAAAAAGGAGGCAGGGTGAGTTTTTCCAAGACGTAACGGAGGTCCCATGCAGGTATTGGTGATCTCCTTGGAGGCCTTAAGTTTTTGGCTCCTCTGAGGTACTGCCTTAATAAAGGATGAGAAAAATAGGTGGCTCTGTATTGTAATGAGCTGAAATGGCAGAGGCATGAATCTTAATTGATGAAAAGGATAGGCCTTTGTCCTGCAACTCTGTTAAATATTGCAAAATCTGAGGAATATTTGGTACAGTCGTGTCAATCCCTTGTGCCCGGTTCCAAGCACAGAATCTCTTCCATTTTTCAGCATAAGATTTTGTGGTACTAGGCCTCCTGGCCTCCAAAATAACATCCATCACCGCTTTAGAGAGAGGTGGGTTTTGAATGACTACATTATCCATGTTGCCAGATTTAGGGTCTTAAGTTGGCTGTGCAGGATCTGATTGTTTTGTTGGGACAGTAAGTGAGGAATTTGAGGTAATTCCCACGTTGGGCATTGTGACAAGTTCCTTAGGATTGGGTACCAGTGCTGGCGGGGCCAGTCTGGGGCAATCAGTATCATTTTTGGCTTCTCTTGTCCGACCTTTAGGAGTACCTTGGGGAGGAAAGGCATACACTGTTAAGTTTTTCCAGCTGAAAGACAGAGCATCCACTTTCCATGCTTGCTTGTGATAAGTCCTTGTGCAGAATCTCCGTAGTTGGCAATTGTGAGGGGAGGCAAATAGATCCATGTCCCCAGTTCCTTGTTATCATGATGAAGACTTGCGGATCCAATTTCCACTCGTGGGGGTCCATGAGGTTTCTGCTTAGTTAGTCTGCCAGAGTATTTATCTTTCCTGGCAGGAATTGTGCCTGCAGATGTACTTGGTAAGTCAATGCTGTGTCCCACAAAGTCATGGCTAGTCTGCAAAGGGGGTAGGAATGAGTGCCTCCCTGCTTGTTTATGTACCACATGACTGTAGTAGTCTGTCTTTATCAGTAGTTGTACTGGATGAAGTAGATCCTTGAAGGCTGTCAGGGCATTCTGAACAGCTAGCATCTCTTTTTGATTGATATGTAGATATTTGGCTTGTGGACCATGTGCCTTGAATACATCTTCCTGCCATGTGGGCCCCCCAGCACAATCTGATGCATCTATTGCTAATGTCTGCCTGGCAGTGGGCAAAGTGAATGGCTGCCCCTTGCTGTGGTGACAGGCCTTTGCCCACCAATCAAAACTCCTGTTGCAGGCAGGGAATGAGGGTAATTATTGTTTCCAGGCTGTGGCAATGCTGAGTCCAAACACTTTTTAGATACCACTGAAGTTTCCTCATATGCAGTCTTGCATATGGAATTAGCAGAATGCAGGATGCCATGAAGCCCAAAGCCTGCAGAATTTTTCTTGCAGATTACTTATTTCAAAATGTTGGCAACAAAGACCCAGTTGTCAGTTGCCTTTGTCTGGCGTGAGATAAGCCATCTGGGCGGTTGTATTTAAGCTTACACCCAGGAATATTATCTCGAGAGGGTACTAGTTTTGATTTCTTTTCGTTTACTGTACCCTAGACATGTTAGTAATCTTTTTACAAAACGCCAGATGCTGTAGTAGAATGTCCTTGTTCTCTGCTTGAATGAGGCAGTCGTCCAAGTAAGGATATATTTGTATTCCTCTGTCTGCAAAATGCAATTACTGGAGCCAGGCATTTTGTGAAGACCCTGGGTGCAGTAGATAAGCCAAAGGGCAGTGCAGAGAATTGGTAGTGCATTGAGCCAGCTATGAATCTGAGGTATCTTCTGCATGATTGTCTGATTGGGACATGCAGGTATGCCTCTTAGGTCTAGAGTCACAAGCCAAGCCTTCTTGCTCAGCATGGGCAGAAGCTGCTGCAGAGTCCACATTTTGAATTTTGGAATATCCAGATATGCGTTTAGAATAGATAGGCCCACTATTGGTCTCCAGGCTTAGTCCTTTCTAGGCACCAAGAAAGTACAGTTTTGTACCTATCATAAATGTAGATGTTCGAAGATCCACATTGCTGCAGTCCTAACACTTGGGTAGTCCGCTGTCCCAGTCGGCCCGAATACCAAAGTATAAGGCTGACGTCGGTCAAGGCGCATTAGTCTGACGTCAGGACGTCAGGGTACAAATGCGCATGACCGACGTCATATTCTCAGTTTTTTCTTGCCCCAGATGTCAGAAGACCCTAACAAGATAAGGCCAAAACCAAAAAACACCAAACACTCCTGTACCAAATATATGTACAATATATACAAATTTACAAAAGTACAACCCCACCCACACAACCACCCCTAAACACAGAGGGGAAGGAGGGAGGGTACATTGGACTGCAGCAATGTGGATCTTCGAACATCTACATTTATGGTAGGTACAAAACTGTACTATGTTCTTCATCCCACATTGCTGCAGTCCTAACACTTGGGTAGAATCCCAAAGCAGAGGTAAGGGAGGCTGGCAAATCATAAAGCAGCAGGAGCTGTCAACATGCCCTGCAAAATAGCCGTGGCAAAACCAGCCCTAGATTTAGAGTAGAGAGGAAGGTGGTAATGCTTAGAGAAAGTATGCACTGAACTCCAAGTAGCTGCCTCCAAAATATCCTTAGTTGCCACCCCTTAGAAATGCTGTTGAAGTGGCAGTAGCCCTAGTGGAATGAGGCCTAATCCCAGCTGGAATCTCCTTGCCATGATGGGAATAACAAAATGCAATGCAAAACCCAATCCACTTAGAAATAGTTTGTTTTGACACAGGCTTGCCCTGAGAACTCAAAGCAAAAGAAACAAACAACTGCTGAGACTGCCTAAAATCCTTAGTCCTGCTTAAATAATAGCAACTGCCTGTGTACATCTAAAGTGTGCAAAATCTTTTCCCCTTATTTTGGGGATCTGCATAAAAGTAGGCAAATGAATAGTTTGGTTTAAAGCCACACTAGAAACCACCTTAGGCATAAAGGAAGGATTAGTGCGTAATGATACCCTATCCTTATGGAAAATCAAAAAGGCTCAACCGCCATAAGGGCCTGCAATTCAGAAACCCTTCTTGCAGAAGTAATGGCCAACAAAAAGCAGTCTTCCATGACAAGTATTTCAATTCAGCAGTAGCTGAGGCTCAAAAGGTTGTAGAGTAAGTTTCTCCAACACAAAATTGAGATCCCAAGCAGGAGTAGGAGCTCTACGTGGGGGTCTTATATTCTTTGCCCCTCTAAGAAATTGCTTGAACAAAGGATGAGAAAACAATGGTGGGTCACAATCATAGTGAGCTGAAATTGCTGCAGCATGAATCTTAATGGAAGAGAAAGACAAACCTTTGTCCAATAACTCAGTAAGATATTGAAGAGCCACACTCAAATTAGGCTCAGAAACCTCCAAATCCTTTGCTGCACTCCAAAATAAAAATCTCTTCCATTTTTCTGTACACTTTCCTTGTACTAGGTCTTCTGGCTTCCATAATCACATTCAAAACTTGTTGAGGAAGTTGAGACCTGCTGTGGTTCAAAACAGAATATGCCAGGCTGTTAGATGAAGAGAGTGAAGCTTGACATTGAGTAGATGACCGTCCTCTGAGACAATAGGTGTGGAATCAAAGGTAAAGGCCATGGAGGCTTCCTTACCAGACTCCTCAGTAATGGGTACCAGTGTTGCCGAGGCCAATCTGGAGCTATTAAAATCATCCTTGGCTTGTCTTGTCTGACCTTTAGGAGTACCTTTGGGAGGAGAGGCAGAGGTGGAAAGGCATACACATGAAGATTTTTCCAACTGAAAGAAAGAGCATCCACTTTCCAAGCTGTGTGATGAAACCTTTGTGCAAAACTTTGGCAGCTGGTGGTTTAGTGGAGAAGCGAACAGATCTATGTCTGGAGTTCCCCATGACACTGTCAATTTCCGAAATACATGAAGATCCAGTTTCCACTGTGGGGATCCATGATTTGCCTGCTTAACACATCTGCTAAGGAGTTCTGTGCTCGGCAGAAACCTTGCCTGAAGATTTAGTTGCAAGCTGAGCGCAGTCTCCCACAAAATCATTGCTTGCCTGCATAGAGGATAAGAATGTGTTCCCCCTTGTTTGTTGATGTACCACATGACAGTTGTGTTGTCTGTTAGAATCAACACCTGCCCTGGAAGAAGTAACTCCTTGAAAGCCATTAATGCAAACTGGACTGCTAACATCTCCATGTTGATATGTAGATGCTGTAGTCTGGCAGGCCACTTGTCTTGTATCCACTTTCCATTCAGATGAGCTCCCCAAGCTATGTCTGAGGCATCTGTCGTTAGAATCTGACTCGCCTCTGGCCGGGTCACAGAGAGTCCCTTGTTTAGGTGACATTCCTGAGCCCACCACAAAAATTCCTTTTGAATGCAAGGTATTATTTGAATGACAGTGTCCAAATCCTGGCAGTGCTGTGTCCATACATTTTGAGATACCATTGCAGCTTCCTCATATGCAGTTTGGCATTGGGAAGCACCAGAATACAAGATGCCATGAACCCTAAGGCTTGAAGGACTGTCCTTGCAGTCAGCCCGGACTGAAGAGATAGTTGATGGAAGTAAAGGGAAAGATTCTTTTGTTTGTCCGGGGTTAAAAGGCCATCTGGGTTGCTGTATTCAGTCTCACACCCAGAAAGCACATGTCTTGAGAGGGTACTAGACTGGACTTTATTTCGTTCACAGAATACCCCAGGCATCTTAGCACTGCTATCACATATTCCAAATGCTGAAAAGGTCTTCCTTTTCTTGAGCCAGAATCAGGCAGTCGTCCAAGTAAGGATAGATTTGTATTCCTTTTAGCCTGAAGTAAGCTATCACTGGAGCCAGAACTTTTGTGAATACTCTGGGCGCAGTAGATAAGCCAAAGGGCAATGCAGAGAACTGATAATGGGAATTCCCAGCTCGAAAACGCAGATACTTCCTGCAACTTAGCCTGATAGGCACATGAAGGTAAGCCTCCTTGAGATCTAAAGTTACCATCCAGTGATCTTTGCCCAGCAGAGGTAAAAGCTGTTGTAACGTCAACATTTTGAACTTGGGAATGTCCAGATAAGTGTTGAGGATAGATAAATCCAAAATTGGTCTCCACGTGTTCCCCTTTTTGGTACTAGGAACAGACGAGAATAAAATCCTAGGCCCTTTCTGGCACAGGAACCGCTGAATGGCCCCTATTTGGAGTAACAGAGAAATTTGCTTGTGGGCCTCTTTTCTTTGTAGAGGAGGAATGTCTGGCATGCCTTTGAAAGGAGGCAAGGTATGGAAATAAAACCTGTAACCGTGGTGAATGATATCCAATACCCATCTGTCTTGGGTAATTAAACTCCAATTTTCTTTGAAAAGCGCCAGCCTTCCCCCCAAAGGTGCTGCCAGGCGAGAAGGCTCTGGCAGCTGAAAAGGCAGGTCATTGGGTCTGCTTACGAAAGGACTGACCCTGCCCTCACCAGAAGACTGAGCAGGTGAACTCCTGTTCTAGGCCTAAAAGAACCTTGAGCTCTGCCCCTACCACGTCTAGACCTACCCCTAGACTGGGAATCATAAGAAGGATATGTCCACCCCTTAGTAGGCCAATTTCTACTAAACTTGGAGGCTGAACCTGCAAAAATCTTTAACAGTCTGCATAGACTTAGCCTTGTCCTCCATTTTCTTTAAAACTGCTTCCACAGGCGAACCAAACAACACATCAGACTGTAACGGAGCATCCAAAATCCTTGTCTTAACATGCTCAGCTAAATTCTGATCCCTCAGCCAGGCGTGCCTGCGAAGAACAGAACCAGTGGCAGCCACCCTCGAAGAGGCCTGTACAGCATCAAAACCACATTGCAAGGAATGCTTACCCACCTGTTCAGAAACATGTACTAAATCCTGCAACTCTTTACACTCAATACCTTCCGCCAGAGCATCCACCTTAGACTTCAATTGAGAAAGGAGATAATTTTGGTATTTTAACATGTGGAACTGACAATTCAAAGCCCTCATGGCTAAAGTGGAAGAAGTATAAACCTTCTTTCCCCATCTATCCAAAGCCCTTGCCTCTTTATCAGGAGGAACAGGATTTTTAACAACAGAAGCCTTAACACCTTTAGGCCCCTGAGAAACAGTTTCTGGATCTGCCCTAGGACTCTTAAAAAGATACTTATGAGCTTCAGGCACCCTATAATACCTATCTGGTTTAACTGGGGCAGGAGGCAAAGAATCAGGGTTCAGGGAAGCCTCTGCAAAAACATCTTCCACCACATCCAGAACAGGAGGTATAGCTAAAGGCCTATGCTGGGGTAGAAACAAAAATTCCCTAAGCCTCTTCCTGGAATCAGAGAAATCTTGACCTTCCCATTTAAAATGCTCCCTCATGGAATGAAGAGTTTCTGAAAGAAAAATCCTCAGGAGGAGAAGCCAAAGGAGTAGAATCATCTACATCAGAATCAGAATAAGGAGGATACTCCTGTAAGTCTTCAGCCGAAGACTCAGAAGCCTCCGAACACTGCTCAAAACTCTCAAGCTCAGGTTCCACCCTAGGCCTCTTATCAGGTGGGGGCATAGAACCTCTAATCATAGTAATCAAATCTTCTGCCATTTTAAGCATATGTTTCTTAGGCAGAGACCCTGAAGAACTAGGAGAGACACCCACTGAAGTTAAACCTGGCCTGCCTCTCAAGAAGCCTTGGAAACAGAAGGGAGGGCCTAACCACCTTAGGAAGGAGGGAGAACAGCTACCGAGAAGCCCCTTCAGCCTGGCCTACCTCCTGAGAGGACACATCTTGTAACAGTAAAGTCTCTCCTGAGACTCCAAAGAAACTTCTGGCAGAACCTCCGGCTCCACCGAGCCTTCTAAAGAACCGACGTCCGGGACAGGCGGTTCTTCCAACCTAGGCTTTGCTGCTTTGTCCTTGCGCTTTTTAGACGAAGCGGGCGTCGGAGCATCCGGCGGCATTTTATAATTACAACGCTTCCCAAAAACTAACCTGGCACAGTCTAATCTTCTCTTTATAGTGCGTTTGTTAAATCTAGCACAAGAGCGACATCCAACAACGTCATGCTCAGGCCCTAAGCAAGGTATACACAAGGTATGGTAATCCCTATGAGGTATCTGTTTCCCACAAGAAATACAGTTATTCACTTTTTCTGACATCCGGTTAAATACTGAGGCAAGAAAAAACAAAATATTCCCCAACGGGGTACTTAGCCAACTTTGATTCGGTCTGAAACTCCAACTTCAGAAAATTTCAGAACGCCAACCTGCACTCGCAATACTGCTTCTGCATCGGACCATGCGGCAAAAAAGACTGAGGATATGACGTCGGTCATGCGCATTTGTACCCTGACGTCCTGACGTCAGACTAATGCGCCTTGACCGACGTCAGCCTTATACTTTGGTATTCGGGCCGACTGGGACAGCGGACTACCCAAGTGTTAGGACTGCAGCAATGTGGGATGAAGAACATCAGTCATGAGTAAAATCCTTGTCCCTGCCCTTGCTCTGGTACTTGCTAAATGGCCTTCATGTCCATGAGGGATGACACTTTTGTGCCTCTGCCCATTGATGTTTTGGCAGGTCTGGCAAACCGTTTGCCCTTGGCAGGGTGTGAAAGTGAAACCTGTAGCCTTGTGACACTATATCCAAGACCCATTTGTCCTGGGTTATTATGTGCCAATTTTGAGGAAAAAAAAGTGCTAGTTTTCCCCCTAAAGGTGCTGCCAAAGATAAGTGCTTGGCGCAGGCAGGGGGAAGTCATTGGGACTGTTTCCTGTATGGCTGTGATTTGTCTTCTCCGCTTTTGAAGGTAGAAGTACCCCATTGTTTAGACCTGTATGAGCCTTGGGGCTGGAATCTGCCTCCAGGGTGTCTGTTTCTGCCCCTTTGTGGCCTGTCTGACACTGGAAAGGACCAATTCTTTGTAGGCCAGTGTCTGCTAAATCTTGGAGGGTGTACCTGTAAGAAATCCTTGACTGTTTGCATAGATTTAGCTTTGTCCTCCATTTTCAACACCTCTTCTGCTTTAACACCAAACAAGGTATCATGCTGTAATGGAGCATCTAATAATTTTGCTTTAACATAATCAGGCAGATTCTCTGTTCCTTTAACCAAGCATGCCTCCTAATGACAGAACCCGTAACAGCGGCCCTGCAGGAGGCCTCCAGAGAATCAAAACCACATTGCAAAGTATGCTTTCCCACTTGTTCAGCTGTATGCAATAAATCCTGTATTTGTTTTCTGCACATTCAGAATTTATCAACATTTTATGTTTAAGCAGTGACATAATATATTGCTGATATTTAAGCATATGAAACCGACAATTTAAAGCCCTTACAGCCAAGGTAGCAGAAGTGTAAATCTTTTTCCCCATCTGTCCAGTGCTCTAGAATCCCTGTCAGAGGGGGTAGGGGTTTTTGCAGTGGAAGCCTTGACCCCTTTGGGACCCTGTGAGCGTTCCTGGGTCAGCAGCAGGGTTTTTTTAAAAATAAATATATGTGAATCAGGAACCCTGTAGTATCTGCCCGGCTTAACAGGAGCTGGAGGTAAAGAGTCAGGAGTCAGACTGGACTCTGAAAATACATCATCTACAATGTCTAACACAGGTAGAATAGCAAGGGGCCTGTGCTGAGGTAGTAAAAGGAAGTCTCCGAGCCTGAGATTCAGAATAATATTGGCTCTCCCAGTGGAAATGCTCCCTCATGGTATGCAGAGTTTCCCCAAAAGAATAATCCTCAGGAGGAAAGGCTGAAGGGATAAGAGATTCTTCAGCATCAGAATCCTCATACGGAGGAAGAGAGCATTCCTGATCAGAAGAGGAATCAGAAGAAATGGAAACCTGATCTGAAGATTCATATTCTGTCTCTTGCCTAGGCCTCTTCTTAGGAGGGGGATGGGAATCCCTGATCAAAGTAATTAGGTCTTCGGCCATTCTGAGCATCTGTTTTTTAGGCATGGAGGCCTGTCCATGGGGTTGTTGTACTTGTTTCTTTGTCTTTAAGGGTGCTTTAGTCTTTGCCTTTGAAGCTGAAGTCATTTTAACATATAACTGTGTAGGCCTGAAAACACCCTCAGAAGCCGATGCCTGCTCAGCGTCTCTGGACCCATATGAGGAAATAGTTTCCGAGGTTCCAATACCCTGAGTTTCCAGCGGCCTAGTCGGCTCCACGTGGGAGTCCGTAGCAGCCTGCGGCTCTACAGTAGCGTGCGACAGGGGCTGCAAAAGCGCCTCATTGAGAACCGGCAACTGGCTTAGAAGAAGCCTCGTCAGTTTTGGACCTCGGATGCCTGTCCTTTTCTTTGCGTTTCTTGTGAATTGCGGTAGTCGGATGACTATCAGACGACATCGTGTAATTAAATCTTCTGCCAAAATAGTGAAATGCAAAATCGTACCGACGCTTAATAGCGTGTTGGTTAAATCTACCACAAAACCGACAATTAGCAATGTCGTGGTCAAGGCCTAGGCAAGGAATACTCTAAGAATGAAAGTCCTTATGAGGTATTTGCTTCCCACAAGAAATACAATTAACTTTTTCTGACATCGGTCTGGAGCAAGAAAAGTTTCCCCAATGGGGTACTTGGCTTTTAATGAAGCCTTCGGATCTGAAATTCAAACATGAATATCTCATTAAGTCGGCCGACCGGCACTTGCGAACTGCTTTTGTTTTGGGCACCGTGTGACAAGAAAGACTGAAGAAAATGGTGTCGGCTGCATCTTTTATGCACATGGCGCATAGACGTCAGGGAAGAGGTGACAGCAACCGACGCCGGACCTAGACTTTGGAATTCAGGCCGACTGCGGGTAGCCTGCCAGCAGGATAACCCAATTGTAATGACTGCAACAGTGAAACACGATGAACATAATCAGATCTGGATAAGCAAGCTTATCCCCATCTTTACTCTGTTTGGTATTTCAAACTTGTGCAGGAGGCAAGTATTTCTTCTTTTAATCTTAACGCTGTGCCATCTGTTATGCAACATTATACATCATCATCCCATTACTATTCAAAAATGAGCACCTTGATGGGACAGCCCAACCAGCATGCCTGTTGTAAATAGAGCATACGACAACAGAAAAAACGTCCGGCTGCTGAAGTACAATTGAGAGGTTTAGACTTTCTATTAGCATATTTTGCTCCATCCCTCAGCATACAAGAAAATCAGGTACTTTTAGCAAAACAAAACAGAAACCTATATGATTTTTCTTATGTTTGTGCTGTCCCTCTTAAATTTCTATTTTTGATTACTTAAAAAAACAAACAGAGATCAGAGC